>NC_026002.2:42567290-42871217 GCF_000442705.2 Elaeis guineensis
GTGCAAAAGCTTACCTGCTGGATATTTTCTTCTTGGGTTTTTTAGCTTAGAGAGCCTATACTATAGGAGAATATAGGGATTCTTATGGCTTCAAACATACTGTCTCCTGTTAGTACTCTCTCTTCTTTCTCTTCTCACTTCCTCCCCACATCCTTAACCTCCAGGCCTTTGACCCTAGGACATGCAAAATACCTCTCTCTCTCTCTCTCTCTCTCTCTCTCTCTGTCGTGGGGGTGTCACCAGGGTTCGAAAAGCTGGACCTCCCCCAAATACCAGCTGAGTATAGGATGGTTAGCAGACTGGAAATACTAGTCTCAGTTTCATGCAGGGAACATTTTGTGGCTTCGTAAGAGCTAATGACGTAGCACATGTGTCTCATAACTTGAAACCTTGATGTTTCCAGCGTATTCAGGAAAACAAATTACAAGAGAAGTTTGGCAGTAGTGGCATGAGAAACTGTTGGAAGCTTTCAACTTGGCTAAAAAGCAATCTTTCACTTGTTCTAGAAAGTATTGAATTGGTGATAATTATGAACTCTCCTTGAAAAAAATGCTTATGGTGATATCTATTTTATGAATCATTGAGTATACGGGTATGCATGGTTTAGTTCGTATCAATTTGAGATCAATTTTCAAAACAAATCATTTTAAATGGGTTTTCAAAAACCAAAATGACCACGTAGAAAAATCGGTTCAAACTACTTCCATTCGGTTTGGTTTATTAGGTTGTGGACAATTTGGCTTATATCAAGTAGACTGCTCGTAGGATAGACTATATGAACTGCTATCCTTTTTAATTATTTCTAACCATGCTAAATGGACAGCTTATAAGATTGAATAAATGGACAGGTTATGGAATAGACTAAATAGGCTAAATATAGAAATAATGAACTATTGGGGTTAGGACAAAATATAAATAAACTCGTAGTATGTATGTATATATGTATGTATGTGTATGTCCACAGATTAGTTCAATTTAAATTAAAATTTTCAAAATTAAAATCAAAACTAAATCAATTTTTTCTTTTGTTTCTAATATTTTTAGGCCGAAACCAAATTGAGTCTGAAAAAAATATCAAAATTAAACTGAATTTAGCGATACGTTTACGGTTTGATTGGTTTGCTTACACACCCATGGTTGAGTATGCTCCAATAGAATCCACTACAATTGAGCTACTTAAAATTGATTTCTTCATTTTAGTAGAAAAGGTGCTGGCAATGGTACTACTTATGAGTTTTACGGTTTTATGGTTTGATTTCTTCATTGTTTTTTGGGCCAACCAGCTTGAGCTCGGCTGGTTTACATCCATTTCCACTTGGGAGAGTACATAGTTTGAACCCTGGATATGGCATCCCCACCACATTTCTCATAAAGAATATTACATGTTCTATCCTCATTAATGAATGGTAAAGGATATTTCGACAAAATACTGTTGATATGGAGATAAAGAAACGAGTTTTTTCTAACTCATACCCAGTAACATGATGCAATCATTTCACCCATGGTGCCATGGTGCTTTCCCTAGTCTAATTCCACACAAATCATAGCACGGATGCAATAAAAATCAGAAAAGGATGTGATACATTAGAAATGGAAAACAAAACAAAGTGATTGTATCTACATGGAACTGCAAGAAATAAAGAATATAAAAAAGTAAAGATCCGTTTCATATTGCTTTTGTTTTCTATTTTTGTCTTTAGAAACCCAACAAGAAAAATAAGATTATATGGAATATTTTGATTTCAAAGTATTTATAAAATTTTTAATATTTTGGTACCAAAGATCTAACGCTTTCAAAAAGAGTTATAATAAAAGCAATGAATTGCTGTATTGCAGTCAAAAACTCATGCTTGGCACATGAGGTATTGTCCGTTTTAACCTACGGCTCATAGTGGGGGGATCTATATGGGCCGTTTTTTGGCTTTACGGTGTTATCTCTTAAAAGGCACCTCACGTCGGAAGGTTGGTCCCTTTTTATATAAGTTAGATTTTTTTTTGACTTCAACTAATGTGGAACTAATGATGCCCTTTCTTCTGCACCACAATAGGCTGAAGTTTTTACAAATCCTACCATTAACATCAATCTTTATATAATTTTTTCACTAATTATATAGGAAATATGCCATCTATTTCATTTCATGGACTTGCCCATCCTACGAAAATGATCAACAAACAACACTATTTTCTCTCTCTTCTCTGCTTCAAACATTGACAGAGGAATACCACACCACACATAAGTATATCCAATTTTAAGAGTTCTTCATCCATCTACATATATCTTTTGTTAAAAGAGTATAGTTTCCATTGTATTCTTCTTACATAAATCGGAATCGCCGCTCCATAAGTGATCTCTCTCCAATCAACTACTATAAGTTTTCCACAGTAAATCGATCCCCAGACACAAATGCCTTTCAACAAGAAAGTATCAAAGAATTCAATTTAAAAAAAAAAAAGAAAAATCAATCAAAAATGAAAGGATCAACGCAAACACGCTCGACTACCGGATACCTCGAAGACCACCAAAAACATTCAAATGATAACTCGAATGCAACAAGAGAAACCAAAATGAAACCGAAAGAAAATCAATTAACAAACAGAGTAGGAATAAAGAACTAAATCAAAAGCAAAAAAAAAAACTAATATAAATTTACTCACCTTTCTTGCTCCGCCATACGGCAAACAAGTCTTCCCCAGAAAGAATTTAAAGCCCTTTTATCGTGTCTCCTGCTCTTTCTACCTTTGGCTTCCTGCTTGGTTTTTGATGGGTTTAACGCTCCCGCTGTTTCTCCTCTCTTTTTCTATAGCTCTTGGCGGATAAGGCCACGCGACTTTGTACGCGGCTCCTGCGTAGTTCCAAAACCCAGCACGAATTCTAATGGCGTGGTTCTGATCGTGCCCGTTACGTGGTGCTACCCCAGTTGCTTCAGCGCGTGGCATGGAAGCTTCTGGAGGTGGCAACGGCGCGCTCTCTCTCTCTCTCTCCCTACCTTTTGTTGAAGCATCTCTCTTCCGTCTCCTCGTTTGCTTGGCGACGAAGTTGTGCTCCCCTTGTGTGCGCACGTTAAATTACTTGATTACACTGTAAGAATAAGTAAAATTTCCTCCTTGCCACACTCCCATTTCAAGTCTAGGGCCAAGGAAACTATAAAGTAGCATCACCATCCTCATGGAGGGAAAAAAAAAAAAAGAAAATTTATTGGATTCATAACAAAACAGTAAAATTTGAGATTGAACTATATATATCTATATTCATAAATATTTAGAAATAATTTAAAAACGGACTGATCCAAATTCTATAGAAAGAATAAAAATCTCACCGAATATTTCACCTGAGCTCATGATCCACCCACATGACCTAACACAACGCCACTTGACTAACCTCATAACCATTTTTTATTCAACATGTTCCATACCTAAAATTATCCATGCACTTAGGACTAAAGAAGTAGCATTAGAAAACATCAACAAGTCCTAAAACTCATACAGGATGATCATGATCCAACTTGACCCATGCCTATTTTGATCTACTTGCACGGCCCTAGTCAGGTCAAAAGCACTGACACCTACCTAACGTATTACAAAATTAGATCCTGCCTACCCAAGAAACCTCTGTTTGTGTTTCTGTTCACGGGCCAAGGTACGTTGGATGGTGGCCCAATTCGAAACAAGGTTGAGTTTGTAGCTGGTACGTAATTGAGTCAGGTGATGATCCACTCCAAGCATAACGCAATCTGATCCGGTACCAAGGACTCAGTTTTACGTCGTCCATCTGAACAGTGCAATGATACACAAAAACACAGATCTATCTCAAGTCTTATACGAATTATATGAATTCAAATTTATATTCTGGTCATATTTGTAGTTGTACTGTATAATTGGTTGATGTTCTTTTTCTAAAGTGATCTCTTGATTGATCTTCGAACTACCAATTCTTAGCCTTTAACACCATGAAATTGATCAATCAAACTATCCATACAATAAATGCATTTTTATTACAGTGAACAACATTTCAACGAGCCTATTCCAGTTGTTGCCAAAGAAAAATTCCCAAACGCAAAGAACAATATGATAGCCTGTGCTAGCTCTTCCATTTGTTGCCTTCAACGGTATTGAGAAGACGCGGCAAGAAGCGTGTGCTGGTTCATGTTGTGACCCAGCGTTGAACAGCACCCATGGAGCGTCGAGTGGCAGATAGGAGATGAGAAGGGCTACAAACACGGCATTAGCGAGCTCCAATTTGATACAAGACGCGGCTGCTTAAAAGCATCCGCCTATATTGTGTGCGTTACTGCTTCTAATCTTCATGATTTCACGTTGCATGGCCTTTAATTGCACCATGAATTGAACGTTATTCCAAATGCTTCTTGTATGCTAATGCAAACTGTAACCTGTCACGTCATGTGAATTGGCCCAGACGCTACCTCCATGATGCCCACTGTTGGTGCAAAAATCCGCTTGCGTCGGAGAAGCTGGAGTCGAGGGAGTCGCGGTCGCCGCCGAGACCTGCAAAAGAAGTCTAAACCAGAGGTGGGGTTGCTCCGACAAGACCCTCCGACGCTCAAGTCAGTTTTCTGCCTCAACTAGAATGGAGTGCTCGAACGAAAATTTTAGCAGAGTTTTTAGGTAAGAAAATGAGAGCTTAGAGAATAACGTATGTGGGGTCTCCTTTTTATAGGCAGAGGGAGCAACGGATTGATAGCGATGGTTTGTAACCGTCTCGTCGTGGGCCGCACGGGACCAAGAGGAATTTATCATGAAGAGTAATGGGGTGGAGTCGTGGCTGTCACCATGGCCCGCCATGTGGAATCAGTTGCGGGGAGTGGAGCGGCGTTCGTTGTCGCGACTTGCCAGAGAGTGATGGAGCCACGCAGAATCCGTCGCAGGAGATGGGGCAGAGTCGTGGCCGTTATTGTGGCCTGCTAGGGAGTGATGGAGCCGCGCAGAATCCGTCGCAGGAGGTGGAGCAGAGTCGTGGCCGTTACTGTGGCCTGCTAGGGAGCCCAGGCCTGTCGGCCGAAGTTCGATTGGAGTCCGGTCTCCGTAGAAGTCCGGATAAAAATCATTTGTCGAGAAGTCTCGGCCAAGGCCGCTCGTGGCAGGAACTTGAAGTAGTTCGTTTGCAGCGGTAACTCGGAGTGGGTCGCTTGCAACAGGAGCTCGAAGTCCGACTCCCGTAGGAGTTTGGACGAAGTCTTCCTGCAGTCGAAGTCGGGGATGAAGTCCGGCTCCCGCGGGAGTCCGGGCGGAGTCTTCCTGCAAGTGAAGTTGGGGGCGAAGTCCGGCTCCCGTAGGAGTCCGGACGAAGTCTACCTGTAATTGAAGTCGTGGGCGGAGTCCGGCTCCCGTAGGAGTCCGGACGAAGTCTGCCTGCAGCCGGAGTCGTGGGCGGAGTCCGGCTCCCGTAGGAGTCCAGATGAAGTCTTTCTGCAGCCGGAGTCGGCGACGAGGTCTGGCTCCCGTAGAAGTCCGGGCGGAGTCTTCCTACAAGTGAAGTTGGGGGCGAAGTCCGGCTCCTGTAGGAGTCCGGACGAAGTCCGGCTCCTGTAGGAGTCCGGACGAAGTCTACCTGTAATTGAAGTCGTGGGCGGAGTCCGGCTCCCGTAGGAGTCCAGACGAAGTCTGCCTGCAGCCGGAGTCGTGGGCGGAGTCCGGCTCCCGTAGGAGTCCGGACGAAGTCTTTCTGCAGCCGGAGTCGGGGACGAGGTCTGGCTCCTGTAGGAGTTCGGGCGGAGTCTTCCTGCAAGTGAAGTTGGGGGCGAAGTCCGGCTCCTGTAGGAGTCCGAACGAAGTCTACCTATAATTGAAGTCGTGGGCGGAGTCCGGCTCCCGTAGGAGTCCGGACGGAGTCTTTCCGCAGTCGGAGTCATGGGCAGAGTCCGGCTCCCGTAGGAGTCCGGACGGAGTCTTTCTGCAGCCGGAGTCGGGGACGAGGTCTTGCTCCCGTAGGAGTCCGGGCGGAGTCCGGCTCCCGTAGGAGTCCGGGCGTAGTCCGGCTCCCATAGGAGTCCGGGAGTAGTCCGGCTCCCGTAGGAGTCCAGACGGAGTCTTTCTGCAGCCGGAGTCGGGGACGAGGTCTGGCTCCCATAGGAGTCCGGGCGGAGTCTTCCTGCAAGTGAAGTTGGGGGCGAAGTCTGGCTCCTGTAGGAGTCCGAACGAAGTCTACCTGTAATTGAATTCGTGGGCGGAGTCCGGCTCCCGTAGGAGTCCAGACGAAGTCTGCCTGCAGCCGGAGTCGTGGGCGGAGTCCGGCTCCCGTAGGAGTCCGGACGAAGTCTTTCTGTAGCCGGAGTCGGGGATGAGGTCTGGCTCCCGTAGGAGTTCGGGCGGAGTCTTCCTGGAAGTGAAGTTGGAGGCGAAGTCCGGCTCCTGTAGGAGTCCGGATGAAGTCTACTTGTAATTGAAGTCGTGGGCGGAGTCCAGCTCCCGTAGGAGTCCGGACGGAGTCTTTCTGCAGCTGGAGTCATGGGCAGAGTCTGGCTCCCGTAGGAGTCCGGACGGAGTCTTTCTGCAGCCGGAGTCAGGGACGAGGTCTGGCTCCCATAGGAGTCCGGGCGGAGTCCGGCTCCCGTAGGAGTCCGGACGGAGTCTTTCTGCAGCCGAAGTCGGGGACGAGGTCTGGCTCCCGTAGGAGTCCGGGCGGAGTCTTCCTGCAAGTGAAGTTGGGGGCGAAGTCCGACTCCTGTAGGAGTCCGGACGAAGTCTACCTGTAATTGAAGTCGTGGGCGGAGTCCGGCTCCCGTAGGAGTCCAAACGAAGTCTGCCTGCAGCCAGAGTCGTGGGCGGAGTCTGGCTCCCGTAGGAGTCCGGACGAAGTCTTTCTGCAGCCGGAGTCGGGTATGAGGTCTGGCTCCCATAGGAGTTCGGGCGGAGTCTTCCTGCAAGTGAAGTTGGGAGCGAAGTCCGGCTCCTGTTGGAATCCGGACGAAGTCTACCTGTAATTGAAGTCATGGGCGGAGTCCGGCTCCCGTAGGAGTCCGGACGGAGTCTTTCTGCAGCCGGAGTCATGGGCAGAGTCCGGCTCCCGTAGGAGTCCGGACGGAGTCTTTCTGCAGCCGGAGTCGGGGACGAGGTCTGGCTCCCGTAGGAGTCCGGACGGAGTCCGGCTCCCGTAGGAGTCCGGACGGAGTCTTTCTGCAGCTGGAGTCGGGGACGAGGTCTGGCTCCTGTAGGAGTTCGGGCGGAGTCTTCCTGCAAGTGAAGTTGGGGGCGAAGTCCGGCTCCTGTGGGAGTCTGGACGAAGTCTACCTGTAATTGAAGTCGTGGGCGGAGTCCGGCTCCCGTAGGAGTTCGGACGGAGTCTTTCTGCAGCCGGAGTCGGGGACGAGGTCTGGCTCCCATAGGAGTCCGGGCGGAGTCTTCCTGCAAGTGAAGTTGGGGGTGAAATTCGGCTCCCGTAGGAGTCCGGACGAAGTCTACCTGTAATTGAAGTCGTGGGCGGAGTCCGGCTCCCGTAGGAGTCCGGACGAAGTCTGCCTGTAGCTGGAGTCGTGGGCGGAGTCCGGCTCCCGTAGGAGTCCGGACGGAGTCTTTCTGCAGCCGGAGTCGGGGACGAGGTCCGGCTCCCGTAGGAGTCCGGACGAAGTCCTCACACAGTCAATTTCGGTGAAGTCCGGCCCCCGTAGGAGCCCGTCTGCCGTGAAGAATCTGGTCGACGCTGGTGGGGGTTGATCCGTTGGCAAAACTTGGGAATGTTGCGGAGATTCGACCGCCAGAGAGGTTCGGAGAGATGCCGCCGAAGGTCGGAAGTTGGCAGAATCCCCGGAGGGTCGCTCCTGGCGTGAACTTCGACTGTTGGGGTATTTTGTACCCAACACCAGTCCCCCTACTTTCGAGTTCGAGTTTCGATCGAAGGAAGTACAGAAAATTTTCACAGCCGAAGTCGTTTTCTTGAATTCTGCACATGACCGCCCTCGAAAATTGTTGGGTGGATGTCTGGCCAGGACACTACCTCCTAAGATCCTTTCAGTACCATGCGATGCAGCAGGAAGAAAGAAGAAACAAAACAAAAGAAAAACAATCAAAATACGTGGATCAGCCACAAAAGGGCTCGCCTCCACGGGGCATACAAACTTCACTATGAAAAAAAAATTTTACAAGAAGAGACCTCACCCTCAACCCTTGTACACCCAAATCTCTCTCACCTGAAGTTTCCCTCACAAAAGCTCTCTCTCTCTCTTGGAGACCCCCTGAACCCCTAAAGAGCCTGGCGACCGCTGTCCAGGAGCCTCCTACTCCTTCTCTCTCAGCACTCTCGCTTCCCTCTCTCTTCTTGGGTTCGTACGGCAGCGAGAAAAATCCAACCACACCTCCTCTGTTCGTCACAGTACCCTTTTAAAGGGTTAAACCGAGTTTAAACTTGATTAGAGAGGGATTAGGAGTCCTA
Source organism: Elaeis guineensis (assembly GCF_000442705.2). NCBI lineage: Eukaryota > Viridiplantae > Streptophyta > Magnoliopsida > Arecales > Arecaceae > Elaeis > Elaeis guineensis. The sequence goes on from NC_026002.2 coordinate 42,575,674, forward strand.
AACAAAGCCAAAAAATCCCCTAAACCGTCAGATCAAGACCGCAATCTCTCTGGAACGTCCGATCGCACTCCGATCTACAAAATAGTGTCATGGACCATGAGAAACGCATGAAAAATGCCCACGCGGTCCACAGGCCCCGCCGTGGACCGCCCGGTCCACGGTGGACCGGGGCAAAGGGTCGCGGGCCTGGGTCGCGCGTCCCGCGCAGGCCTGGGTCGGGCGTCCCGCGTGGGCCTGGGCCTGGGTTGCGCATCCTGCACGGGCCTGGGTCCCGCATCCCACGCGCCGCCGCCTGCGGCCGCGCCGCTGCAGCCCGCCGCCGGTCGCCGGCGGTCCTCCGCTGCCTCGATTCTCGTGCCGACTTCAAAAGCTCGTATCTCCTCCATCCGAGCTCCGTTTCAGGTGATCTTGGTCTTGTTGGACTCCATTTTTCATCGCGAACCTCGCTGTGGGCTCAATGTGGGCTGAATCTTAAGGCATCAAATCCTAACAATCTCCACCTCGACTCGATATTCGGGCTCCTCCAAACTCCGAGAGCTTCTGGATCTCCTCGTCCCCATACCCTGGGGCAATCGCCTGCTAATCATGGATGGGCAAACATGGGAGTCGAGTCAGGCTGCTCGATCCCATCTCCATCGTATGCTGTGCTCCTCCTGACCTGAGACCTGCTCGGGGCATCATCCTGCGGCAATAGGAATCTCACCTTGCGACGTCGCCTCCCGTCCTTCCGAGTCTCCTGTCTCGTATCCGATCCACCTCGTGGAGCTCCACCTCGCTCTGGGCTCCACCTGGCTCTCGAAGCTCCACCTCGCACTGGGCTTCCTGCCAGGTAATAATGTCCTCTGCTCCCCTTCTTCCCCTCCAGCACAATCCTATTGCCACGTAGCACCCTCAGGATTCCTCCACCAGCTACCGTCCTGTAGCCTCTCGAATCCAGTCTACTAAGTGAGATAAGATTCCGCCTGAAATCGGGTATGTATCGGACCTCCCCCAATCTCCTCACTGCACCGTCATGTGTCCTCCAGCTGATCGTCCCAATGCCTCTGATCGCACAGCTCGATCCATCCGGCAGATATACAGTGCCCTCACTGTTTTTCAGGGAGTCAAACTGCTCCTCTCTGCAACACACATGATAGGGGTATGCAGAATCTAATATCCACTGCTGGAAAGAAGTAGATACCTCGTCAGATATCTCTAGGACATCTCCATCTGAATCACTGCCGGTCGTCGCTACAGTAGCCACCGTTCGATTTTTAAGTTGAGGGCAATCTTTGGCTAGATGCCCTAACTCCTTACACCGGTAACACCTGATTTTGCTCAAGTCCCTCCTGGACTTAGACCGCCCTCGTTGCGATCTCCTGTCGCTCCGTCTACTGCCTCCTGCACCTCCAGAAGCCACCAAAGCTGAGCTACCGCCACCTGAGCTCGAAGCCGGGTTCTCCCTCCTGAGAACCTCGTTCTGGAGTATCGCCGCAGTGACCTCGTCCATCTTGATAGTGCTCTTCCCCACTAGAAGAGCAGTCACCAAGGACTCATACGAAGGGGGAAGCGACGCCAGCAAAACCAGCACCCTGGTCCTCTCCTCAACGTTCTCGCCAATGCTGAGGAGGTCGGTGAGGATCTTCTGGAAGTGGCTCAGATGCTCCTGCACGCTCTGTCCCTCAGTCATCCACAGTTGGTAAAACTGCCTCCAGAGGAAAAGAGTGTTGGTGAGAGACTTCGTCATGTACAACTCCTCGAGCTTCGACCACAGCACCGTCGGGGAAGTCTCGCTCAGCACATGGATCACCACCTCATCCGTCAGGTACATGCGGATGGTACTCACCGCCTGCATCTGTAGCCGTTTCCAATCCCGCACCTCCATGGTGGTCGGCTTCTCATCGCACAAGAGAGCATCGATCAACTCCTGTTGGATGAGCACGTCCTTCACCCTTGCCAGCCACAAGGAGAAATTGCTCTTACTATCAAACTTCTTGATCTACATCTTGATTGTTCCTATTTTCTCCATCTTCAGTCTTGCTCACCACCACTGCAATCTGCGTCCTTGTACCGCCTTGCTCTGATACCACTTGTTGGGTGGATGTCTGGCCAGGACACTACCTCCCAAGATCCTTTCAGTACCATGCGATGCAGCAGGAAGAAAGAAGAAACAAAATAAAAGAAAAACAATCAAAATACGTGGATCAGCCACAAAAGGGCTCGCCTCCACGGGGCATACAAACTTCACTATGAAAAGAAAATTTTATAAGAAGAGACCTCACCCTCAACCCTTGTACACCCAATTCTCTCTCACCTGAAGTTTCCCTCACAAAAGCTCTCTCTCTCTCTCTTGGAGACCCCCTGAACCCCTAAAGAGCCTGGTGACCGCTGTCCAGGAGCCTCCTGCTCCTTCTCTCTCAGCACTCTCGCCTCCCTCTCTCTTCTCGGGTTCGTACGGCGGCGAGAAAAATCCAACCACACCTCCTCTGTTCATCACAGTACCCTTTTAAAGGGTTAAACCGAGTTTAAACATGATTAGAGAGGGATTAGGAGTCCTAAACAAAGCCAAAAAACCCCTTGAACCGTCGGATCAAGACCGCAATCTCTCTGGACCGTCCGATTGTGCTTCGGTCCACGAAATAGTGTCGTGGACCATGAGAAATGCGTGGGAAATGCCCACGCGGTCCACAGGCCCCGTCGCGGACCGCCCGGTCCACGGTGGACCGGGGCAAAGGGTCGCGGGCCTGGGTCGCGCGTCCCGCGTGGGCCTGGGCCTGGGTTGCACGTCCCGCGCGGACCTGGGTCGCGCGTCCCACATGGGCCTGGGCCTGGGTCGTGCGTCCCGCACGGGCCTGGGTCCCGCGTCCCACGCGCCGCCGCCTGCGGCCGCGCCGCTGCAGCCCGCCGCTGGTCGCCGGCGGTCCTCCGCCGCCTCGATTCTCATGCCGATTTCAAAAGCTCGTATCTCCTCCATCCGAGCTCCGTTTCAGGTGATCTTGGTCTCGTTGGACTCCATTTTTTACCACAAACCTCGCTGTGGGCTTAATGTGGACTGAATCTCAAGGTGTCAAATCTTAACAAAAATCTTGTCATTTAATGTGCGCGTGCCGAAGCCTTTTTTCGATTAGGGCGATCCGAAGAGTCCTTTCGGAACTCCCACCAGGGCGTAATTCTAAGCGCCACGCCATAATGATCCCACCGGCAGTCGGCCCTACGTCACGATAAGTGGGACACGTGGCGGGTGCTGGTGGGCTTAGGGATGCCCGCCACCATAACTGTGCCAGGTCCCATCGCTTATTTAAGCCCCCGCCTTTCCTCCAGGGGCTTCACTTTGCCTAAGGGTCGACACCTTTCTTCTGCCTGAGAGTTTAGCCACTCAGCCACTCCATCGGTGCCCTTTTTGACTCTGAGCGCTTTTCGCACCAGTCTTCGCCATCCCCGCCGGCTCCCCACCGCCTTCAGTCCTCCGAGCCTCTCCGAGGGGTTCTCCCGTCGGGGCCCCCGCCCCGGAGGCCACCCTCGAGAATATGCCACGGACCAAGAGGAGTGTGAGGGGGAGAACAGTGGCCTGCGAATTCTCTGGCTGTCAAACTATCACTAAGGGTTCTCATCGCCTCAAAAGGGGCTCGAGGGAGAATTCCTTCAACAACAGGGATTTAATAACGGGGACAACCTGTGAGTGCGTTCCGCCTGAGAATTTCAGAGTAGCTGAACGGGGCGACACCGGTCAAGGAGGCAGAGTTGACATCACAAGCTGTGGCGGGATTCTTGACGTCGTCGGGGCCGAGGGATCAGAAGCGGTCGGCGCCAACGGTGGGGCAGTAGAACTTGCTGCGGGGATGGTGGAAGTAGCACATGCCGACCTTGCCGAAGTACCTAGGACGGTGGTGGTCGTGGAGCACACGGTAGTGGTGCATGCCTCCGGCGCCATCGCGGCCTCCAGGGTACCTCTGGTTCTTCTTGATGCAGGTCGTCATCACCGCTGCTGTTGTCGTCACTGCCCCTTAAATTCTATCCCACCCTTTTCCCCCTAGGGCTGGGGTTTCGACGATGGAGCGGAACAAGGCAGGGAGCGAGAGCTGAGGGATTTATCACACGCACTGAAAAATGCTGTCGAGATGAACGAAACCGGAAAGAGAAGTTGGGAGCTTGAAGTGGTCTCCAACATGTTCCTTTTGGGCCTTGTAGTAATGTATTTTTTTTTTCTCTCGGCCCCCAGGGCCTTGTAACATACATCTTTGTTAATCAAGAATGAGAAGGAGATTTTGTTGCTTCGTCCGCACTTTGCGTCGAGTTGCTGCCTGCCGAACTTCTTTCACTTACCATTATTATTGTTGTATTCTCCTTTTTTTTTCTTTTTCTCTCTCCCTTTTTTTTTTTTTGAGGTTGTCCGGAGGTCATTGCATCGGCCCACTTTTTCAGTCATCCTTTTTCTTCAGTCTTAATGGCTCTGTAATGCATATTTAATAAATAACATGAGAAGAAAATTTTTCGCTACCTCTTTTATTCATGTGTTGGATTGTCGCTTGCCGAGCTTCTTTCGGCTTTTGCCTTGCTTGAAGTCGATGCCGTTCGGAGGTACCCGATTGCCATCGTATTGGCCCACCCTTTCATCCAAGGTCGTAGATTTGCCCGGGGCCGCTCGGGTTTGATGCCCTCTTTCAGAGCTCGAGCTCGGAGGTCCGAGCTTCTCGTCACCTTGAAGAAGTCGTCTTATCTCGGGCTTGCGTTGAGGGTTTTCTTGAAGGCTGGGATTTTTGATAAGAACCCCGATCCTCGCTGGGATGAGGTTCCCTGCATCTTTGATACTATTTGTTTTCCATTCGTCACTGATGTAGTCCATCGCTTTCCTTTTTAACTTCCCTCTCCTTTCTCCTTTTTCATTTTTGAGTGAGGGTTTTCCCTCTGCTCTTTGTGGGGTCGCGGGAGCGCGAAGGAGCCGCTGGGAAGGTCTCCTTTTTTCTATCTGGTCTTAGATGACCAGATCTCGACTAGCGTTAGGATGGGGTTCTTCCCCTATTTCTGACATAATCGATTTTAGCTCAGGTTAGGACGAGGTCCTCCTCTTGTCGCTAACAAAGCTATGGGGGTGCATATGGGCACTGCGGGACCTCTCCTCCCATCCGGTCTGAGTGTAACCGGGCCTTCGACTTTGCTCATGTTAGGGCGAGGTTCTCCTCCTGTCCCTAATATGGCTGTGGGGGCACATGAGGGCGTTGCAGGATCTCTCCCCCCATCCGATCTAAGGAGAATCGGGCCTTCGACTTTGCTCATGTTAGGGCGAGGTTCTCCTCCTGTCCCTAACATGGCTGTGGGGGCGCATGTGGGCACTGTTTGGCCTCTCCCCCCATCCGGTCTAAGAGGAATCGGACCTTCGACTTTGCTCATGTTAGGATGAGGTTCTCCTCCTGTCCCTAACACGGCTGTGGGGGCGCATGTGGGCGCTGTTTGGCCTCTTCCCCCATCCGATCTAAGAGGAACCGGGCCTTCGACTTTGCTCATGTTAGGGCGAGGTTCTCCTCCTGTCCCTAACATGGCTGTGGGGGCACATACGGGCGCTGCAGGGCCTCTCCCCCCATCCGGTCTAAGGAGAATCGGGCCTTCGATTTTGTCGAGATGAAGTTCTCCTCCTGCTCCCCACACGGTTTGTTCTGACTGTCCTGTCGATATAGGCTCGTGCCAAGAGAGGAGACATGTAGATATGAAACTTTTATTTAAAATAAAGTTATCGATAATACATTCGTAAGTTTTTCGAGCTCCATGGTCGCGGGAGGTCTGCTCCTCCAAGCTCCTTGAGGTAATAAGTTTCGGGCCGAACTACTTCTTTGACTTCGTACGGGCCTTCTCAATTTGGGGCGAGCTTCCCTCGATCCTGAGGTTACGAGACAGTGGCTCGTCGAAGCACCAGATCTCCTGCTCTGAAGACTTTATTCTTGACCCGAGAATTGTAATAGCGGGCGACTTTCTGTCTGTAGGCTGCCATCCGAACTTGAGCTAACTCCCGCTTTTCTTTCAGTAAGTCGAGGTTGGCTTTAAGACATTGCGAATTGTGATGTTCGTTGAATGCCATGACTCGTGCCGACGAGAGTTTAAACTCAATTGGGATAACAGCCTCCGTTTCGAAGGCTAGAGCGAAGGGGGTCTCTCCCGTGGGCAGTCTTTGGATAGTTCGGTATGCCCACAACACATGGTAAAGTTCATCTGCCCAAGTTCCCTTCATCTTTTCGAGCCTTGTCTTGATCCCCTGCAGTAGGGTTCTGTTGGTCACTTCAGCTTCGTCGTTCGCCTGAGGATGGGCTACGGATGTGAAGTTGTGGGAGATGTTTAAATCTTCACAAAATTCGACGAATCTTGCTCCCGCGAACTGCCGCCCATTATCAGTGATTAGGGTTCTTGGCAGTCCGAACCTGCAAATGATTGACTTCCAGATGAAATCTTGTACTTTAGCTTTTGTGATTTTCGTCAGTGGTTCGGCTTTGACCCACTTGGTGAAATAGTTAATCGCTACCAGGAGGAACTTCCTCTGCCCCGACGCCACGAAAAAAGGTCCAAGGATATCCATCCCCCATTGCGCAAAAGGCCATGGGGCACTCAAGGGTGTGAGCTCGGTGGTGGGTTGTCTCTGGATATTGGCATATCTCTGACATCGGTCACACTTTCTGACGTATTCAATCGAGTCATGATGCATTGTCGGCCAATAATATCCTTGACGAATTAACTTGTGGGATAAAGATCTAGCCCTCAGATGGCTTTCACAGATTCCTTCATGCACCTCCCACAAGGCGTAGTCGACTTCCGAAGGTCAGAGACATTTTAAGAGGAGCAAAGAGTATGATCTCTTGTACAGCTTACCCTCATAGAGGATGTATCGGGAGGCTTGATTTCTAAGCTTTCGGGCTTCTTTTGCATCACGAGGGAGAACCCCATCCCTGAGATGTGCCACCAGTGGGTCGATCCAACTGGGCTCATGATCAATTTCCATCATGGGTCGCGATTCCTCCATACTTGGGCACTTCAGAACCTCAAAAAGAACACCCTTGGGCAACTCAGTCGGAGCCAGTGTAGCTAGCTTGGAGAGAAGATCGGCCCTGGTATTTTTCATTCTTGGAATCTGCCTGACGTGGAAGCTACTAAAGGTGGGGATGAGCTCCATTACCCTTTCGAGATACTTAGCCATGCTGTCCTCCCGCGCTTCATAGTTTTCGTTGACTTGTCCCACTACCAATTGAGAATCGCTGTAGACTTGGAGCCGATCTACTCCCAGCTCTTTGGCGATCTTTAACCCTGCGATCAGAGCTTCATATTCAGCTCCATTGTTTGTTGCGGGGAACTCGAAGCGCAGAGCGTACTCCACAACGATTCCCTCTGGACTGATCAAGATCAGGCCCGCATCTGCACCTGACATGTTGGAAGACCCGTCCACGTAGAGGGCCCAAAAGCAACCAGGAAGGTCGGCTTCTTCTTCAAGAGAGTTCAGTCGGGGCTCAAGGTCATCCACTTCACCCTGTTCTGGTTCGGCCTCCTCCGAGATTGTGCACTCTACTATAAAATCTGCCAATATCTGGGCTTTTACCGTCGGTCTGGGTCGATAGTTGATGTCGAACTCGGTGAGCTCGATCGCCCATTTCACCATCCTCCTGAAAGTATCTGCCTGATGCAGAATAGCCTTAATCGGCTGGTCGGTGAGTAACGTTATGGGATGCCCTTGGAAGTAGGGCCGAAGCCTCCGGGCTACAATCAACAGGGCGTAAGTTAGTTTCTCTAATTTAGTATACCTGGTTTCGACGTCTCTCAATGTGCGACTGACGTAGTAGATCGACCGTTGAATTTTCGCCTCTTCCTTAATAAGGACTGCGGCGAGGGCCATAGGGGAGACCGTCAGGTATAAAAACAGCTCCTCTCCAGGCTTGGGCTTCGCCAACAACGGAGGTGAGCCGAGGTAGCTCCTTAGCTCTTTGAATGCCTGTTGGCACTCAGGGGTCCAACAGAAGTTCTTCGGCCGCTTGAGGGTTTGGAAGAAGGGTAAGCACCGTTCGACCGACCTCGCGACGAAGTGATTCAGGGCCGCTACCCTCCCTGTAAGGCGTTGAACCTCTTTTACTGACTTCGAGGCGGTCATCTCTTGGATAGCATGAATTTTCTCTGGATTGGCTTCAATCCCGTGCCCCGATACCATGAAGCCCAGGAACTTTCCCGAGGTCACTCCGAAACCACATTTAGTCGGATTCAGTTTCATCTTATATTTTCGGAGGGTGCCGAATGTCTCCTCGAGGTCGGCGACGTGGTTCATGAAAGATTTGCTTTTCACGAGCATGTCATCCACGTAGACCTCCATGTTGCGGTCGATCTACTCTTTAAAGATTTTGTTCACCAGCCGCTGATAGGTCGCACCTGCATTTTTTAGGCCGAATGACATGATCCTGTAACAGTAAAGGCCACGGTTAGTAATAAAAGCAGTCTTTTCTTCATCTTCCGATGCCATCCTGATTTGATTATAGCCGAAGAATGCATCCATGAAGGTGAGAAGCTCATGGCCTGAGGTCGCATCCACCAGTTGATCAATTTTGGGTAGAGGATAGCTGTCCTTTGGGTAGGTTTATTCTGGGCAGAGGGTAGCTGTCCCGTAGGAGTCCGGGCGGAGTCTTCCTGCAAGTGAAGTTAGGAGCGAAGTTCGGCTCCTGTAGGAGTCCAGACGAAGTCTACCTGTAATTGAAGTCGTGAGCGGAGTCCGGCTCCCGTAGGAGTCCGGACGGAGTCTTTCTGCAGCCGGAGTCGTGGGCGGAGTCCGACTCCCGTAGGAGTCCAGACGGAGTCTTTCTGCAGCCGGAGTCAGGGACGAGGTCTGGCTCCCGTAGGAGTTCGGGCGGAGTCTTCCTGCAAGTGAAGTTGGGGGCGAAATCTGGCTCCCGTAGGAGTCCGGACGAAGTCTACCTATAATTGAAGTCGTGGGCGGAGTCCAGCTCCCGTAGGAGTCCGAATGAAGTCTGCCTACAGCCAGAGTCGTGGGCGGAGTCTGGCTCCCGTAGGAGTCCGGACGGAGTCTTTCTGCAGCCGGAGTCAGGGACGAGGTCCAGCTCCCGTAGGAGTCCGGACGAAGTCTTCACACAGTCAAAGTTGGTGAAGTCCGGCCCCCGTAGGAGCCCGTCTGTAGTGAAGAATCTGGTCGATGCTGGTGGGGGTTGATCCGTTGGCAAAACTTGGGAATGTTGCGGAGATTCGGCCGTCATAGAGGTTCGGAGAGATGCCGCTGAACAAAATTAGGTGTTATCATTTCCTTTTCCTTCCACTATGAGTTATTTCTTGCATTTAATATATTAAAAAAAAATTGAAATAAATTAATCTAGAAATGAAATAAGAGTAAGTTAGAAAGTATTTGCAAATAAATGTAGTGAGTCACAGAGATGATTAGCTGGTTAGACTCTTGGTGGCCTAGGTCATTTAAAGACTATTAGCACTTCCAATTGCACATGCACACTAACAAGGTAAAGTAGGTGTTAATTGTAAGACCAATTAAGGATTTGAGTATTATTTAAATTAGATAATTTTTTCTACACCCCAATTGAAGAAATTTAAATTTAAGAAAAGAGCTACCTGCCTGAAATAAAATACAAAACACAGAGTAAATGTGGATTGCCCTAAGTCTAGTAACCGGGTCTCTTCACCTAAGTCAAGTGTTAAGATTCGCATCAAACAGTGGTGGGAAGGTCAGGATGCTCAGCAAAAAAAAAAACAGTGTGAAAGCTACCTTAGTTCTTTGTTTAATCTGGGGTCTATAGAAAATTAATCGAACTAAGTTATGAAAAATGATACAATTGGCCTGTACAAGTTAATACTGAAATACTAAGTTAGTTATCACTCACATCAAGTTTTTGGCGCCGTTGTGTGCAAATCTTAAAATTTGTAAATAAAATCGCAAGCACACAGTGTGCAGAGTAGCACGACCAGCGAGTACGGGTCGATCCCACAGAGACTTGATTTAAAAATGATTTTCAAATCTATGCTCAAGCGAGCTTTAACGAAAATCAAAAATCGAAAGTTGTTTGCTAAAGACAATAAGACTAAGGATCTAGGGTTTTTGAATCCACTAGATCTAGATTAGAGAATTCTACCTAGAATTTTTCTTATTGATCCTAACGACTACTCCTCTTGTCTTTCCCAAGCATAGATTATGAAAGGACTAAGGCCCAACGATAACCCATCAAGATTCTTTACAGGGGAGTAGTAACTAGGATCCCTTAGGGTTTTCTCCTCCTATGCACTGAATCAAGCATGAACTATAAAGGGACTCTGACCCAACTGTAGTTCATCAAAAATTCTTGGCAAAAAAGGAAGAAAAAGAAACCCTAAGAAAAAGAAAGAACCCTATGTAAAACCCCTACTCATGATCTAGCTTCATCGCAAACCCTAGAAGGGATGCTTAGCTAGACATGATCTAAATCTACTTGCAAAATTTAAATACAGAAAAATAAACTACCCTAATTTCATAAATTAAACCATCTTAATTGCATAAATTTAAACTGCATAATTTAAACTAACCTAATTGCATAAAATTAAATTGCATAAATTAAACTATCCTAATTGCAAGAAAAATAAATTGCATAATGTAAAGAGATAAAATTACATAAAAATAAGATTTTATAAAAAAAAATTATTACAAAAATCTTAAAGCTCGAGACTTGAAAAGAAAGCTAAAAACCCCACTATCTAGGGTTATAAGCTTGATCGGAAGGCAAGAATCATTAAAACAAGGGCCTTTGGGGACTTTTTATAGGCATTTGGGGGTTATAAGGTTTTCAAAACTTTAGATGTGGGACTAAGAAATTTTAGAGGGCTGTTAGGGGGGTTTAGGAGCTTAAATCTCGCTCAAAAAGCACTTAAATCCATCAAGAAATCTTAGAAATTGTTTCAGTCGTCCGATCTTCATCTAAAGGACCCAATTCATCTAATAAATCAAGCCGGAAGCGATTCTGGGCCGTCGGATCACGATCTGGGTGAAGCGCTGTCGTTGGATCGCGCTGCAGAGATGGGATCAGGTCGGATGCATCGCGGACCGTCCGATCAAGGCGCTGAAAGATTTCGTCCGTTGGATCGCACCGCAGAAGGATCCCGTGTTGTCCTAGTGTTTATTGATTCTTGCAATTGCCTTGATTACGGTTAGATCTTGACCGGCTGCGATGGTGGCCGTCCGATGGCGCAAAAATGTGGAGCGTTGGATCTTGATCAGAGAAGATCGGACCATCGAGTGATGTGAAGTTACCAGGTTGCCCTTCGGACCTTCTTCTCTCTCCTCATGAGCCCTGGACCGCGCGCGTGGATCGGGCTCGCGATGCATTGCGGTGAGCCGAGACTCACTGATTGGCTGGTTTATGGTGCGCCGATGGGTCCATGGTCCAGGCACCTGTTGCTGTGGACCAGGCGGCTAACCAGATCACCAAATCAGTTGATTTTTGACCAATTTTGACATGATTTGACTCGGATTTGATCCAATTGAGTCTTCTTTCTTCATTCTTCAATTTCTGGATCAATTTAACTCCGTTTTGCATAAAATTTACATCGTTGGAATTCTCTTTCCTTGTTCTTTCTATTGATGATCTCTTTTTCTGCAAAATATAATAACAAATATCAATTTCCTAATAAAGTTAGATAATTTAGATATTAATTGATACTTTTTATGTCAATTTGTGACATAAATCACATCCCCCAACTTAATCATTGCTAGTCCCTTAGCAATGTACCAAAATAAGATCATATTCCAAAAAGATCCTTCCTTTGCAAATTAATTTAAGATCGAAATTCAAGAAGTTTTCTAGTATTACTAAGTAATGAGCTTCGAATTAGAATCGGTAGTCAGTCTACTTAGGAGCTTTCTTAGAGTACACTTAAAGTTTTATAGCACTTGTATGAGTGATAACTAACTTAGTATTTCAGTATTAACTTGTACAGGCCAATTGTATCATTTTTCATAACTTAGTTCGATTAATTTTCTATACACCCCAGATTAAACAAAGAACTAAGGTAGCTTTCACACTATTTTTTTTTTTTTTTTTTTTTGCTGAGCATCCTGGCCTTTCCACCACCGTTTGATGCGAATCTCAACACTTGACTTAGGTGAAGAGACCCGGTTACTAGGCTTAGGGCAATCCACATTTACTCTGTATTTTGCATTTTATTTCAGGCAGGTAGCTCTTTCCTTAAATTCAAATTTTTTTAATTGGGGTGTAGAGAAAATTATCTAATTTAAATAATACTCAAATCCTTAATTGGCCTTACAATTAACACCTACTTTATCTTGTTAGTGTGCATGTGCAATTGAAAGTGCTAATAGTCTTTAAATGACCTAGGCCACCAAGAGTCTAACCAGCTAATCTTCTCCGTGACTCACTACATTTATTAGCAAATACTTTCTAACTTACTCTTATTTCTTTTCTAGATTAATTTATTTCAAAAAAAAATTTTTAATATATTAAATGCAAGAAATAACTCATAGTGGAAGGAAAAAGAAATGATAACACCTGATTTTGTTCAAGCTCTCCCCCCAACTTGACCGACATTGTCCCCAATGGAGTTTATCTAATTTATTTGTCCTAAGCAAACTGAAAATAAAAAAAAATATTAGAAATTAAATAAGCTGGGTTGCCTCCCAGAAGCGCTAAGTTTTATGTCTTCAGTCAGACCAAACCTCGAAGCAATTTAATCAGAATAAGTTGGTTCATAAAGAACCATGGCATCTTCAACAGTCTCGACAGGTAATTCCAAGAATGTTTTAAACGTTGACCATTAACTTTAAAGATAACACCATTACTTGGGTTTTCTATCTCAACAGCTCCGTGTGAAAAGACTTCCTTTACTAAAAATGGTCCTGTCCATCTAGACCTAAGCTTTTCTGGAAACAGATGTAATCTAGAGTTATATAAGAGCACCTTTTATCCGATATTAAAAGTTTTTCTTATAATTGATTGATCATGAAATGCTTTGGTTCGTTCCTTGTATATCCTTGCATTTTCATAGGCTTCATTTCTAAGTTCTTCTAATTCATTCAACTGAAGCTTCCTATGGTTTCCAGCGTCGTTCAAATTTGTATTTAGTTGTTTGATGGCCCACATGGCTTTGTGTTCTATCTCAATAGGCAAGTGACATGGTTTACCAAATACAATCCTATAAGGAGACATTCCTAGATTGGTCTTGAAAGCGGTTCGGTATGCCCAAAGTGCATCAATTAATTTCAAAGACCAATCCTTTCTATTGGCACTAACAGTTTTTTTCAGGATCTATTTGATTTATCGGTTTGACACTTCAACTTGCCCACTAGTTTGAGGATGATATGGTGTGGTCAATTTGTGGGTGACATTATACTTTTTCATCAATGTTGCAAAAGGTCGGTTACAAAAATGGGTTCTCCGATCACTAATGATTGCCCTAGGAATACCGAAATGGGAGAGAATATTTTTTTTAAGAAACTTAATGACCATTTTGCTATCGGGTGTTCTACATGCAATTGCTTCTACCCATTTTGAAACATAATCAACTGCTACTAGAATATATTCATTTCCAAAGGAATTTGGAAATGGTCCCATGAAATCGATCCCCCAAACATCAAAAACTTCAACTACCAAGATTGGGTTGAGTGGCATCATGTGTCGCTTGGTGATTCGACCCATTTTCTGACATTGAGCACAACTTTTACAATATTCATGAGCATCCTTAAACAAATTGGGTCAATAAAAACCACATTGGAGAACCTTAGTAGCAGTTTTCTTAGACGCGAAGTGACCCCCACATGCTTGATCATGATAAAAAGATAAAATATTCATGACTTCGTTATCTGGGATACACCTTTTAATAATTTGATCAGGACATTGTTTAAAAAGATAAGGATCATCCCAAATGAAATACTTCACTTGGGCAAAGAATTTATATTTATCCTGCTTAGTCCAATGAGAAGGTATCTTACCTATGGCTAAATAATTTACAATATCAGCAAACCAAGGTTCAGTAGACACAGACATGAGTTACTCATCTGGGAAAGATTCATTGAAGGGTGGTTCACTAGATGGTGCGACTGGAATTCGGGACAAATGATCTGCTACAACGTTCTCAGTGCCTTTTTGTCCCTAATTTCTAGGTCAAATTCTTGAAGGAGCAAAATCCATCTGATTAAGCATGCTTTGGCATCCTTCTTTGCTAGGAGATGTCTAATGGCTGAGTGATCGGTGTAAACAATGGTGTGGGTCCCAACCAAATAAGATCTAAATTTTTTAAAGCAAAGACAACGGCAAGGAACTCCTTCTCAGTTGTGGTGTAGCTAAGCTGCGCATCATTTAAGGTTTTACTTGCATAATATATCACTCTAGGTAGCTTATTTATCCGTTGACCTAAGATTGCGCCCACAACATGATCGGACATATCACACATTAATTCAAATGGTTCAGACCAGACAGGAGGATGAATGATTGGAGCTGATACAAGTACTTTTTTTAGAAATTCAAAAGATTCCAAGCACTCATGAGTAAATTCAAATTTGATATCCTTTGCCAAAAGATTAGTCAGTGGACGTGCTACTTTGCTAAAGTTGGCAATAAACCTTCTATAGAATCCAGCATGACCTAAAAATGAACGTATTTCTTTCACAGATTTAGGTGGGGAAGACTTGCAATTAGATCTATTTTGACCTTGTCCACTTCAATCCCCTTTTTAGAAATGACATGGCCAAGAACTATTCCCTGTTTGACCATAAACTGACACTTTTCCCAGTTGAGAACTAAGTGCTTCTCCTTACATCATTCTAGAACTAATTGTAGGTGATTCAGACACTCGGAGAAGATTAGGCCAAAAACAGAAAAGTCATCCATAAAAATTTCTAGAAATCGTTCTATCATATCTGAAAACATGCTGATCATGCATCTCTGGAAGGTTGCCGGTGTATTACATAGTCCAAAAGGCATTCGTCTATAGGCAAAAGTACCAAATGGACAGGTGAATGTAGTCTTTTCTTGATCTTCAGCGGCTATGGGGATCTGGTTGTAACCGGAGTATCCATCAAGAAAACAGTAAAACTCTTGTCCAGCTAGTCTTTCCAATATTTGATCAATAAATGGCAAAGGAAAGTGATCTTTCCTTGTCGCAGCATTCAACTTTCTATAGTCTATACAGATCCTCCATCCCGTTTGGGTCCTAGTTGGGATAAGTTCGTTTGCATCATTTTGGACCACTGTGATCCCAGATTTCTTGGGTACTACTTGAACTGGGCTTACCCAAGAGCTATCAGAAATAGTATAAATTATTTCACTATCTAGGAGTTTCAGAATCTCCTTTTTAACTACATCCTTCATAGCTGGATTAAGCCTTCTTTGGGCTTCTCTTGTTGGTTTAGCCTCTTCCTCTAAGTATATTCTATGTTGAACTATAGAAGGGCTTATTCCTTTGATATCTGCTATGGTCCAACCTATTGCTTCTTGATTTGCTTTTAGAACTGACACTAACTCCTCCTCTTGCTTGGGATCTAGGTCTGATGCAATAATTACAGGCAAAGTTTCTTTGGGTCCTAGATATGCATACTTGAGATGTTCTGGGAGGGGTTTCAGTTCTAAAATGGGTCTATCGATGGTTTAGGTGATGATTTCACCATCTCAATGATTGGTTCAGTAGGAAGTATCGATTCCTGATTAATCTGATTTTCTTTAAGTATTTCATTGACATCCTCAGACTCATGGATTAACCAGGGGTTAGACTCTAGGTCGACTTCATCATCACTAATGTCAATGGATTCATAA
Source organism: Elaeis guineensis (assembly GCF_000442705.2). Lineage (NCBI taxonomy): Eukaryota > Viridiplantae > Streptophyta > Magnoliopsida > Arecales > Arecaceae > Elaeis > Elaeis guineensis. The sequence continues at coordinate 42,591,423 of NC_026002.2, forward strand.
ATACCATCTTGGACTACATTGACATCAACATAAGAAGAGGATTCCTGTTCTAAGTTAAAAACATTAAGTTCAATGGTCATATTCCCAAAGGATAACTTCATTAGACCATTTCGACAATTGATTTCAGCATTGGCCGTAACTAAGAATGGTCTTCCTAAAATGACAGGTATATATCCTTTAGGATTCGCAACTGGCTCAGTCTCTAAAATAATAAAATCTACAGGGAAAATAAAATTTTCAACCTTTATCAGAACATCCTTGACCATTCCTTAGGGATCCTGAGAGATCTATCGGCTAACTGTAATGTGATCCCAGTAGGTTGAAGTTTTTCTAATCCTAGTTGTTCATACACCGAATATAGAAGGATATTCACACTAGCTCCTAGATCTAGCAAGGCCTTTTTTATATTGGTTTCTCCAATAACACAAGAAATTGTTGGAGCTCCAGGGTCCTTATATTTAATTGGCACATGGCTAGATAGGTATGAACTGACACTTGCAGCCAAAAATGCTTTCTTTGGTACATTAGTAGTCCTTTTCCTAGTGCAAAGATCTTTTAAAAATTTGGCATAAGTTGGAACCTGATGGATTATATCTAAAAGAGGAATATTAACTTGGACTTGTTTAAATACCTCTAAAATTTTGTCTAAATGTTCAGATTTATTGGATTTCAGTCTGTTTGGAAAAGGAGCTCTAGGACTTTTAAGTACTGGACTAGGTGAATTTTCAGTTTCTGATGCTTGAGGTTGAAAGGTAGTAGTTTTAGAAGGTAACTCGGCAGATGAGTCCTCTATATCATCAAGTGCAACTACCTTATTGTCTATTTGTTTTTCCGATCTTAAGGTATGAATGGCATTTACACCATTAACTTGGTTTCCTTGTTGGGGTCGTGGACCATTTTGGTTCCTAGGATTTGGCTCAGGTTGGCTAGGTAACCTACCATGTTCTCGTTCACTAATGGTCGAAGCCAGCTAACTTACTTGCATTTCCAGACGGGCTATAGCTTGGGTGTTATTATTTATGAGTTGACCCGTGGTTTGCATAAAGCTGGTATGTGTCTTCATCATGGCTTCTATGCTTTTCTCTAAAGAGGTAATTTTCTTGTCATTATTATGGAAGCCTGGCGGGTTGTTCATCACTGGGTTGGACCTTAGATTTTGCTGATTGAAATTTGGATTGCCTACATTAGGATTCTGAGACCATGAGAAATTTGGGTGATTCCTCCAACCTGGGTTATATGTGGGTGCATAAGGATTGTTCAATGGTCCTTGATAGGTGGCATTCACCTGTGCACACTCATTCGAGTAGGAACATTCTTCTAAGACATGGTCTGGTGCATTGCACCCTTTACACATGGGTGCAGATATTTGATTTACATTGGCTGGTCTCTGTAATTCTAAGGCTTCCAATCTACGTGTTAAGGTTGCAATCTTGGCCTCTGATGCTAGGGTTGGTTGAATTTGATGCATTCCTCCTCTTGAAGGTGTAGCTTTATCAGGTTCCCTAGTTGTTTCCCACTATAAATTTTTCTCGGCTAGGTCTTCTAAGAATTGTCAAGCTTCGGTAGTTTCTTTGTCCATAAATTGGCCTTGGCACATGGACTCTAGCATGGTTCTTGAGTTTGAATCTAACCCCTCATAGATGATCTGGCATAGTCTCCAAGTTTCTATTCCATGGTGTGGGCATTGGGTCAAAAGATTCTTGAAACAATCAAAGTACTTCCAAAATGATTCACCAGCTAGTTGGTAAAATTGATTTATTTCATTCTTAATCCTAGCTGTTTTATGATGGAGGAAATACTTTTTCAAAAATATTCTCACAAAGCCCTCCCAGGTAGTGACGGAATGGTTTGGCAGTCTATAAAGCCACTTCTTAGCATTATCCTTAAGGGCAAAGTTGATTAATCTAAGTTTGACCTCATCCTCTGTTAATTGTAGTTTCATGGTTGCACATACCTCCTCAAATTCTCTAATAAATATATAAGCATTCTCTAATCCTGTAAATTTTGGAAGCATATTTATGATTTGAGGTTTGATTTCAAAATTGTTAGCTGTGGATTGTGGCAACCTGATACAAGATGGTTGGATGGAGCCAACTGGATAACACAAATCCTTAAGGGTCATGGGTTGGATTGGTTCAACCATTGGAACAACAGGAATTGACTCAATTCTAACTAGACGACCCGACACTCTTCTCCACACATGAGGTGTACGGTTCTCGATGTTTATATAATTTTTTTTTATAAAATTTTTATGTATAAGAAAAAGAAAGAAAAGAGAAAAAGTTCTAAAGAAAAGATCCTAAGGAGTCCTAAATCTAAAGAAAAGTAACCAAATTAATTTAAATTTTAATAAATTTTTTTTTTATTTTTCAAATAAGTGAAACAATAAATTAAACTCAATCTATCCTAGAGTTAACCTAAATCTAGACAGCTCCTAACTGTTCCAAGATGACCCTTCAAGCCTTCCAAGTGGAGATTGATCAACTAGTTAGTCAGGTAAGTATAAGAGGTGGGAGGTTCACTCATCGTTGCCTTTCTAGACACCAAACGAGTTGGCCAAGCCAGCAACTGAACCAATTTAACAAACCACCCTCAGGGACTTGCCTAGACACCAACTAATCAAACAACTCAAACTTGGTAGAACTCTTAGGGTTCCTTGTCCTATTGAGCTCGAATTCCTTAAGGTTGACGTCTAATTGATTTTAAGATTAAAGGTCTAGGTAATGCAATATGATGGAGATGGTTTTTGGGCTAAGGAAGGGTAATGAAATCCCCACCTTATCTTGTTAATGGATTGATGCCCTTAGATTAATTATGAAAATGCAAATGCAAATAAACAAGATGACCAAGAATGTAAAAGATTTTAATTTAGATTTTTTTTTTTATTTTAATATTTTACTTCATGATTATGAAATGTCTTTTGTTTTGTTTTATTTTTTTTTTTGTGATTAAGTAAATTCAAATGATTAGGTCTAAAAGAAAAAGTAATTAACTAAAAATAATAAAAAAAAAAATTAGAAGCATACCTGAGTTTTTCAGCAATCACCAACTAAATCTAGAAACCTAAAGGAAAAAGAAAGAGAGTTATAAAGCACGAAGAACAAATATTTAAAAATAATTTAAAACGCCAAATCCCCGACAACGGCATCAAAAACTTGATGTGCAAATCTTAAAATTTGTAAATAAAACCGCAAGGCACAGTGTGCAGAGTAGCACGACCAGCGAGTATGGGTTGATCCCACAGAGACTTGGTTTAAAAATAATTTTTAAATCTATGCTCAAGCGAGCTTTAACGAAAATCAAAAATCGAAAGTTGTTTGCTAAAGACAATAAGACTAAGGATCTAAGGTTTTTGAATCTACTAGATCTAGATTAGGAAATTCTACCTAGAATTTTTCTTATTGATCCTAACGACTACTCCTCTTGTCTTTCCCAAGCATAGATTATGAAGGGACTAAGGCCCAACGATAACCCATCAAGATTCTTTACAGGGGAGTAGTAACTAGGATCCCTTAGGATTTTCTCCTCCTATGCACTGAATCAAGCATGAACTATGAAGGAACTCTGACCCAACTGTAGTTCATCAAAAATTCTTGACAAAAGAGGAAGAAAAAGAAACCCTAAGAAAAAGAAAGAACCCTATGTAAAACCCCTACTCATGATCTAGCTTCATCGCAAACCCTAGAAGGGATGCTTAGCTAGACATGATCTAAATCTACTTGCAAAATTTAAATGCAGAAAAATAAACTATCCTAATTTCATAAATTAAACTATCCTAATTGCATAAATTTAAACTGCATAATTTAAACTAACCTAATTGCATAAAATTAAATTGCATAAATTAAACTATCCTAATTGCAAGAAAAATAAATTGCATAATGTAAAGAGATAAAATTGCATAAAAATAAAATTTTATAAAAAAAAAATTATTACAAAAATTTCAAAGCTCGAGGCTTGAAAAGAAAGCTAAAAACCCCACTATCTAGGGTTACAAGCTTGATCGGAAGGCAAGAATCATTAAAACAAGAGCCTTTGGGGGCTTTTTATAGGCATTTGGGGGTTATAAGGTTTTCAAAACTTTAGATGTGGGACTAAGAGATTTTAGAGGACTGTTAGGGGGGTTTAGGGGCTCAAATCTCGCTCAAAAAGCACTTAAATCCATCAAGAAACCCTAGAAATTATTTCAGCCGTCCGATCTTCATCTAAAGGACCCAATTCATCTAATAAATCAAGCCGGAAGCGATTCTGGGCCGTCGGATCACGATCTGGGTGAAGCGCTGCCGTTGGATCGCGCTGCAGAGATGGGATCAGGTCAGATGCATCGCGGACCGTCCGATCAAGGTGCTGGAAGATTTCGTCCGTTGGATCGCGCTGCAGAAGGATCCCGTGTTATCCTAGTGTTTATTGATTCTTGCAATTGCCTTGATTATGGTTGGATCTTGACCGGCTGCGATGGTGGCCGTCCGATGGTGCAAAAATATGGAGCGTTGGATCTTGATCAGAGAAGATCGGACCATCGAGTGATGTGAAGTTACTAGGTTGCCCTTCGGACCTTCTTCTCTCTCCTCATGAGCCCTGGACCGCGCGCGTGGATCGGGCTCGCGATGCGTTGCGGTGAGCCGAGACTCACTGATTGGCTGGTTTATGGTGCGCCGATGGGTCCATGGTCCAGGCGCCTGTTGCTGTGGACCAGGCGGCTAACCAGATCACCAAATCAGTTGATTTTTGATCAATTTTGACCTGATTTGACTCAGATTTGACCCAATTGAGTCTTCTTTCTTCATTCTTCAATTCCTGGGTCAATTTAACTCTGTTTTGCGTAAAATTTACGCCGTTGGAATCCTCTTTCCTTGTTCTTTCTATTGATGACCTCTTCTTCTGTAAAATATAATAACAAGTATCAATTTTCTAATAAAGTTAGATAATTTAGATATTAATTGATACTTTTTATGTCAATTTGTGACATAAATCAGCCGCCGAAGGTCGGAAGTTGGCAGAATCCCCGGAGGGTCGCTCCTAGCGTGAACTTCGGCTGTTGGAGTATTTTGTACCCAACACCCACTGTTTGCATGGGGTCGGTGTCACGCCCCAAATCCAGCACCTGAATTGGGCACGTGACACGGCCACACAACCTTAAAGCAGCGTCCTGAAGATCATGTAAGGCCTAAATAATTTAACACTTCAAAATTTAAATAACCAAGTAAATACCAAATCAATCATCTGAGTCACAACTTCAAAACAAAATATAAACTTTGTTCAATACAATTATTCAAATGTTCATTGGTATCAGAGAATTTAAACTAACTAAATTACTAAAGGCTTCAGTTCTTATTTGCTCTCGCCCAAAACATTCAAACTAAGCATCCTGTGAGTCTGAAAAAAAAAATAAGAAAGAAATATGAGCTTCTCTATCTCAGTAACAATCACTGCACATGTACATCAAGTCAGTAACTAACAATAATATTTTTGAAATCAATACAATTTGTGAAGACTCATATGTATATAATTATAACTAAAATATTATCATAATTATGTATTTAATAATATGGATCATCACATATCATCAAGTAAAATCTTCACTCATTATTGAATTACATGTTATATGTTTCATCTTTTCTCATCTTCAATTGACAATCTTTTATCTCTTTTTGGCTTTGGACTAACCAGGATCATGCGACGATCTTTTATTCAGATCAATTTCTGTGATCTTCCTCGGATCGAACTATTTATGATCTTTCTCAGATCAAAGTGGCCATGATCTTTCTCAGATCAAATTCTTCCACACATAAGCCTGTGGAGGCTGTCCTAGGCATAAGCTCCTGACTGGTTATTTCACATGACAAAGTCAGTCCAAACTATTTTTTTTTTATTATTATTATTTTTTTTTTTATGGACATATAATATTAATCAATTCAAATTTTGCAGTGTACTCAAAAACAAACATGTCACAACTATATAATCATGCCATCATATACGTTGATAAAAACATATTCATGCTCGCAATCACATAAATAAATATCAGTGTTTCACATATGATAAATTCATCGATCCCAAATCCAATGATGCAAAACTAACAGTAAAATAGTATATACATGTGATGATGATCATGTATAATGATTCTTACCTCGATCAACGATAAATCAAATTCACAGTCTTATAGTCTGAAAACCAAAACCCTACTCATTGTCTCCCTGGTCGTTGAACTGTTCTCCTATCAAACAAATCAATTTAACCAAATAAATTTTCTAAAAAAAATGTATATTGAGGTTTATCGTAACTCTTACCTATGTCCCCCTCTCTTTTTTTTTATTATATATATATATAATTAATTTTTATTTAGAGAAGAGAGAAGAAATTTCTTCTTCTCTTCCTCACGCTTGAAAACAGGGGACCCGAGCCCTTTCCGAGCGCCACCCCTTAATCCGGCCAGGTAGGCCATCTCCGGCCACCCTCCCCGACAACTCCAACGACGGCAGGGCTACCGTCCCGGTGGCAGCCCCACCCCTCCTTGCTGCCGGCGACGGAAGGAGAAAAATAACGTAAACAGGGGTGTCCCTGTTTGAGCCCGAACCGGCATCTCGCCGGCTTCCAAGTACATCGATGATCGGAGGATCAAAAGGAGAAGAAGAATACCTTCTTCCGACGTCCAAAGATAGCTCCGACGACCCTTCTCTTCCGGTCAACCACCCACGGTGTTTTCTTTGAGAAAAATCCCTCAATCCCTCAAATTTCTTCAAAATTTTTGTTGTAAGATCCTAAGGGAGGAAGGGGGGTCTTTATAGGAAAAAATTTCTATCCTAATCGGACTCTTCGAGTCCGATTCCATCGGAATGGGAAGGAAGAAGACTCCGATTAGGAGTCTTCCTCCTGTAATTTTTTTTTCCATCGGAACGAGAAGGAAGAAGACTCCGATTAGGAGTCTTCCTCCTGTAATTTTTTTTTTTTTGTTGTTGGGCCTTCAAAGGTTTACAGGCCCAAGTAACTGGGCCGTTACAATCTCCCCTCCTTAAAATAATTTCATCTTCGAAATTTACATACCTGAGTTTTTGAAGAGTTGTGGATACTTGATCTTCATTTCTGTCTCGAGTTCCCATGTAGCCTCTCTCTCACTATGATTGCTTCATTGGATCTTCACATAAGGAATACTTCGATGCCGTAACACCTTATCCTTCTTGTCAACAATTCGTACTGGATATTCTTCATAAATCAGATCTTTCTGAAGATGCAAAGGTTCATAACTCACCACATGACTTGGATCTGGAATATACTTTCTCAACATTGATACATGAAACACATTATGTACACCAGATAAAGCCGGCGGTAATGCTAACTGATAAGCAACCTCTCCAATCCTGTTTAAAATTTCAAAAAGATCAATATACTTTGAACTCAACTTACCACGAACTCCAAATCTCATTACACCTTTAGTGGGAGAAACTCTCAGAAAAATATGATCGCCTACCTGAAATTTCAGCTCCCTTCTTCTATTATCAGTATAACTCTTTTGCCTGCTCTGAGCTGTACGAAGCCGTTCCTGGATCATGTGTACTTTTTTCACTGTTTGTTGCACTATTTCTGGTCCCAACGATTTTCTTTCTCCCACCTCATCCCAACAAATGGGTGATCTACACTTCCTTCCATATAATGCCTCGAAAGGAGCCATCTGAATGCTTGCTTGGTAACTATTATTATAAGCGAACTCAACCAATGATAAGTGATTATCCCATGCTCTGCCCAAGTCCATGACACAAGCCCTTAACATATCCTCTAGGATCTATATGGTTCGTTCTGATTGTCCGTCAGTTTGAGGATGAAAAGCTATACTGAAATTTAACTTGGTACCAAGGGCTCTATGAAGGCTCTTCCAAAATTGAGAAACAAATATACTATCTCGATCTGACACAATAGTAACTGGTACTCCATGCAGTCGTACTATCTACTCTATATACAAGCCTGCCAATTTTTCTAAGGAAAGACCAATTCGAAAGGGTAAGAAATGCATTGATTTCGTCAATCGGTCAACAATTACCCATACAGCATTATTATTCCGAAGTATTTTAGGTAATCCAGTCACAAAATCCATAGTAATATGCTCCCATTTCCACTGAGGAATAAGAAGAGACTGCAATGGTCCTGCTGGTCTTTGATGTTCGGCTTTTACTTGTTGACATATCAAACATTGGGCTACAAATTGTGCAATATCTCTTTTCATACTAGACCACCAAAATTTTTTTTTCAAATCTTGATACATTTTTGTGCTTCCAGGATGCATGGTGTAAGCCGAACAGTGAGCCTTCTCCAGGATCTCGTCCCTTAATCCTGAAACCTTGAGAACACATAGTCTGTTATCAAACCTCAATGACTCATCCTCATGTGTCCAAAATTTTGTCTGTATATCGGATTCCACTGCTTCTTTGACTTTTTGTAACTCTGAATCCTCCTTTTGAGCTGCCTTAATCTTTTCGATCAAAGTAGGCTGTAGTACAAGATTTGCAAGTTGAACTTGAGAATTATATAGTCATATTTCTATTCTGGATTTCTCCAAATCTAGCAATATAGGCTTTTGTGAGGTAATTAGAGCAGCCAAATCACCAGAAAATTTTCTACTTAGGGCATTGGCTACAACATTTGCCTTCCCGGGATGATAATTTATTGTCAAGTCATAGTCCTTCAATAGCTCTAACCACCTTCTTTGTCTCAAATTTAACTCCTTCTGAGTAAAGATATATTTTAAACTTTTATGATCTGTGAAAATCTCGTAATGCTCTCCATATAAATAATGCCTCCATATTTTTAAAGCAAAAATCACAGCTGCTAATTCTAAGTCATGAGTAGGATAATTTCGCTCATATGACTTCAATTGTCGAGAGGCATAAGATATCATATTTTTCTTTTGCATCAGAACACAAGCGAGGCCTTTACGAGAAGCATCACTATAGATAGTGAAACCTTCTGTTCCGAATGGAATGGTTAAAATTGGAGCAGTTACTAATCGTCTTTTTAACTCTTGAAAGCTTTGCTCGCATTCAACTGTCCATTCAAACTTTACTTGTTTCTGTGTGAGATGAGATAGAGGCATGGCAATACAAGAAAAATCTTCCACAAACTTTTGATAGTAGCCAGCCAACCCCAAAAAGCTACGTATCTCTGATACGTTAGTAGGTCGGTTCCAGTCAACTACTGCCTCCACCTTCTTTGGGTCAACTGAAATACCATCCTTGGAGATGACATGCCCGAAGAAAGTAACACTATTCATCCAAAATTCATATTTTTATAGCTTTGCATACAGCTTCTTTTTCCTTAAAGTTTGCAATACAATCCTCAAATGTTCTTCATGCTCGAGTGAGCTTTTCGAGTAAATCAAAATATCATCAATAAATACAACTACAAATCGATCCAAGTATGATGCAAACACTCGATTCATCAGATCCATAAAGGCTGCTAGTGCATTGGTCAAACCAAATGGCATGACTAAAAACTCATAATGCCCATATCTAGTCCGAAAGGCTGTTTTTGATATATCTCCAGACTGTATCTTCAACTGATGGTAACCAGAATGAAGATCAATTTTTGAGAAGACCTGTGCCCCTTGCAACTGATCAAACAAATCATCGATTCGTGGTAAAGGATATTTGTTTCACACTGTTACCTTGTTTAATTCTCGATAGTCTATGCAAAGCCAAAGGCTACCATCTTTCTTCTTCACAAAAAGTACTGGAGCTCTCCAAGGTGATACACTAGGTCTAATGAATCCTTTGTCCAACAACTCTTGTAATTGCTTTTGTAATTCCTTCAATTCTGCTGGAGCCATTCGATAAGGGGCTTTAGAAACTGAACTCGTACCAGAGATCAAGTCAATAGAAAACTCAATCTCTTGATCAGGAGGTAGTCCAGGCAGGTCATCTGGAATAACATCAGAAAATTCCTTCACAATAGGAATATCCTGTAACTTGAGCTTATTATCTTGAGTGTCTAATACAATGGCTAGAAATCCTTCACATCTTTTTCTAAGAAATTTCTGGGCACGGATAGCTGAGATGAACTTCTGGTGAAAGAAGGGTTTAGTACTCTTAAAACTAAATTCTGACCGATTTGAAATTTGAAATATTATTATCTTTTTGAAGCAATCAACTGTAGCATGATATGCTGCTAACCAATCCATCCCCAAGATTAGATCAAAATCTTTCATCTCTAAGACTAATAAGTCTGCTTTCATCTTCCTATCTTCAATACTCAGTATACAATCTTTGCAAATTGAATTAACCAAGATCACCTCTCCACTTGGTGTGCAGACACAGAGATCATTTTCTAAAAGTGTAGGAGACATCTCATTGGTCTTCTTAATAAAATTAGTTGCTATAAAAGAGTGGGTAGCTCCAGAATCAAATAGAGCATAGACATCGTTGGATGCTATTTTAATCATACCTGTCAGATATTCATTTATCATTCAGGGCTATATATCCATATATATCTAAGCATATAATATTTTATGACATATATATAAAATAACCTTAGGAGATCGATTCAATACCTGTCACCACTGAGTTAGAAGCATTAGCATCCTACTGTGTAAGTGCATAGACTCGTCCTTGGGTCTTTGATTTTTGTTGTCCCGCATCTTGTCTTTGTACATCTTGGGGTGTCCGATTTGCGGGGGTATTCTGATAATTTTGAGGCATCTGCTGACTCTGTACTCCTCCTCCTCCACTACGGCATACAATTGCTTTATGACCATCTCGTCCACATTTGTAACATTGTCCCTCGGGCCACGTACAATCTTGTCTAAAATGAGGTCCTCCACACTTATAACATATAAGGCTCCCTTGAGGTTGTACTTTACCTTCTGTGGCAGTCTGGCTTGATTTTGGGGTCTTTGGTTTGAAGGCTCTGCTACTTTGATCTTGAGAATCAATTGCTCGACCTCTTTTCTTCATATTTTTCTCTCTTGCTACTTGAGCATCATTAAGTCCTTTTTCTATTATTAAGCATTTGTTGACAACTTTCTTATAAGTGGGCAGCTCGAATACAGTCACTAATTGTTGGATTCTATCCCTTAATCCATTCTCAAATTTTCTGGCTCGAATATTTTCCTCAGCTATCAATGCAGGGGCATATCTCGACAATTCTTCAAATTTGGCTGCATATTGAGCAACGTCATGTGGCCCTGTACCAGTCGATCGAACTCTCAAAATTTTTGGAGTCGGATACTCTGGAGAAAATACTTCTCATAGAAGACCTTTTTATAAATTCTTTCCATATAAAAGTTACATCATTTGGCCCCAACTTTCCAATTTCCATCTCCCACCAATCGGCTGCCTCGCCTTGTAACATAAAAGTGACAAAAGTGACCTTATCTTTAGCAGGACATCTCAAAGCATGAAAAATTTTCTCTATTGCTTTTAGCCAGCTTTCAGCTTCCATAGGATCTGAGGTCCCTGAGAATGCCGGTGGTGCATATTTTTTAAAATCTAATAAATTGATTTGACGTTCATACTGATTTTCAGCTCCTTGTTGCTGCTGGAACTGTCGCTCCTGAAATATCTGTTGTATGATCTGCTGTTGTTGTCCTTGTTGCACCTCTAATATCCTCCTCATATCTTCCCTTGCAGCCACTTATTATTGAACTAGTACTTGCATTAACTGAGCTGCAGTAACTTGTTCCCCAAATTGAATTTCAGGTTCTCCTGGAGTTTCTTCCCCGGGAGTGACCTCTGTAGGCTCAGTAGGATGTTCTTGTTATGGTGCATCATCATCCGATGAGGGTGGAGCATTTTCTTGTTGCATAGCTAGCTCCCAAGTATTAGAGCCATCCGTAAATCGAGTAGGTTTTCGATTTTGCCCACGCTCAGTCCCTCGTGCCATGTCAACCTACACAGTTTCACTTTAGTCAGGAAATTTAAGAAAAAAAAATCTCATATTAGTCAATTCACATCTAAAAGTTTACCCATATACTTTCTCTCTGAAATGGACCTTAGGATTCCTAAACCTAGGCTCTGTTACCACTCTGTCACGCCCCAAACCCAGCACCTGAGTTGGGCATGTGACATGGCCACACAACCCTAAAGCAGCGCCCTGAAGATCATGTAAGGCCTAAATAATTTAACACTTCAAAATTTAAATAACCAAGTAAATACCAAATCAATCATCCGAGTCACAACTTCAAAATAAAATGTAAACTTTGTTCAATACAATTATTCAAATGTTCATTGGTATCAGAGAATTTAAACTAACTAAACTACTAAAGGCTTCAGTTCTTATTTGCTCTCGTCCAAAACATCCAAACTAAGCATCCTGTGAGTCTGAAAAAAAAATAAGAAAGAAATATGAGTTTCTCTAGCTCAGTAAGAATCACTGCACATGTACATCAAGCCAGTAACTAACAATAATATTTTCGAAATCAATACAATTTGTAAAGACTCATATGTATATAATAACTGAAATATTATCATAATTATGTATTTAATAATATGGATCATCACATATCATCAAGTAAAATTTTTACTCATTATTGAATTACATGTTATATGTTTCATCTTTTCTCATCTTCAATTGACAATCTTTTATCTCTTTTTGGCTTTGGACTAACCAGGATCATGCGACGATCTTTTATTCGGATCGATTTCTGTGATCTTCCTCGGATCGAACTATTTATGATCTTTCTCGGATCAAAGTGACCATGATCTTTCTCGGATCAAATGATCTTTCTCGGATCAAATTATTCATGATCTTTCTCGGATCAAATTCTTCCACACATAAGCCTGTGGAGGTTGTCCCAGACATAAGCTCCTGGATGGCTATTTCACATGACAAAGTCAGTCCAAACCATATTTTTTTTTATTATTAATTTTTTTTTTATGGATGTATAACATTAATCAATTCAAATTTTGCAGTGTACTCAAAAACAAACATGTCACAACTATATAATCATGCCATATATACGTTGATAAAAACATATTCATGCTCGCAATCATATAAATAAATATTAGTATTTCACATACGATAAATTCATCGATCTCAAATCCAACGATGCAAAACTAACAGTAAAATAGTATATACATGTGATGATGATCATGTATAATGATTCTTACCTCGATCAACGATAAATCAAATTCACAGCCTTATAGTCTGAAAACCAAAATCCTACTCATTGTCTCCCTGGTCGTTGAACTGTTCTCTTATCAAACAAATCAATTTAACTAAATAATTTTTTTAAAAAATATATATATTGAGGTTTATCGTAACTCTTACCTATGTCCCCCTCTCTTTTTTTTTATTATATATATATATATAATTTTTATTTAGAGAAGAGAGAAGAAATTTCTTCTTCTCTTCCTCACGCTCGAAAACAGGGGACCCGAGCGAATTTTTATTTAGAGAAGAGAGAAGAAATTTCTTCTTCTCTTCCTCACGCTCGAAAACAGGGGACCCGAACCCTTTCCGAGCGCCACCCCTTAATCCGGCCAGGTAGGCCATCTCCGGCCACCCTCCCCGGCAACTCCAACGACGGCGGGGCTACCGTCCCGATGGCAGCCCCACCCCTCCTTGCTGCCGGTGACGGAAGGAGAAAAATAACGTAAACAGGGGTGTCCCTGTTTGAGCCCGAACCGGCATCTCGCCGGTTTCCAAGTACACCGATGATCGGAGGATCAAAAGGAGAAGAAGAATACCTTGTTCCGACGTCTAAAGACAGCTCCGACGACCCTTCTCTTCCGATCAACCACCCACGGTGTTTCCTTTGAGAAAAATCCCTTCATCCCTCAAATTTCTTTGAAATTTTTGTTGTAAGATCCTAAGGGAGGAGGGGGGGTCTTTATAGGGAAGAATTTCTACCCTAGCCAGACTCTTCGAGTCTGATTCCATCGGAATGAGAAGGAAGAAGACTCCGATTAGGAGTCTTCCTCCTGTAATTTTTTTTTTTTCTGTTGTTGGGCCTTCCAAGGTTTACAGGCCCAAGTAACTGGGTTGTTACAGTCGAAGGGTCCCATTGTACACTAACCATACTGAATAAAATTCTGGGTGGGTTGACCTCCTATTTCATCACCAAAAAAATAAAAAATAAAAAAAAGAAGTATTAAGAAGACCAACAGCATGTCAATGGAGGGCATGAGATGAAACTACTTTACGATACAACTTGAATGTAAATTGCACAACGATGAAATTGACTGAATGCTCGTTATTAACCTGTAAAACCCTGTATTACATTTCCAAAAAGAAAAAAACTGTAGAACCTTTGTACTATAAAGCGCCCTTGTTTATATATCCTCCGGGTGAATTCACTTGCAAAGATTACTTCTCAAAAAAAAAAACACCTCACTTGCAAGGAAAGCCTGTGAAAGAACTGTACAGTTATTGCATTCAGATTTGCCCAGGCATTAAGATTATGTGATTATCAAGATGTAGATGATGCAAAACTGCATATAAGTTCATGAAATTACAAACCCGACCAGCAAGCGCTAAAGAATCATTAAGAAGGGAGGCTGCCAACCATACTGGCAAGTACATCTGGTGACCGGCCATATGAATTGACCCTTCCATTGCATCCAAAGATGTTGCTAGTGTCAAAGTTAAGAGCACCGCAATCCTTTTGGTTTTTAAGGGACCAACTACATCGGGATAGAATTACCAAAACAGCTACCCATAATTAATTTAATAAATATAAAAATTTATACAGATTTGTGTGTTTCATATAGGTTATGCACTGGTCCTGCTAATCTCTATGGATGATATTTTAGATCATTATAAAAGATATCAAAGTGGACGCGGCCATGACTTGCGTGGATTATTGGATATACAGCACCAGCCCATGGAGACTGATCATGATGCTTACTGCTTATGATTGAATTTAAATGAATTTGAACCTCTAATTTGGTAAGGACATCGGTGCTTAAATAAGGAAACATGTGAGGTCTTTAAGATTTATATTTAGCCCATACCAGTTATGCGCTAGAGAAATTTTAGGTGATTATATAAAGTCAAGGAATCAAAATAATACCTTTGGCTAGCTAGTTTTCTTAAATAAGCTCTTGATTCAATGCATATTAGAGTAGTACTCACAGGGTAGATGGTTCCCCCAATCTGGCCCAAAATCTAGAGGGCCTGTGCACTAAACTAGCCCAACACTATATGTATTTTATATGTTAATTATATTAACTAATTATATATTATAATGAAATAATATTATATTATATTATGCTTAGCCTATAATAGTAGAAGGAAAAAAAGGAAACCAAGCTTGGTTGGTGGGCCTGCTATTGGCTCCTAGGCCTGCCCAGACAAAAAGTGTAAGCCTGATGTATGAGACAGGCCAATCTGGGTAATAAGCATTGGGCCTAACTTATATTGTAGAGCTCAGTCTGAGCCTAGCCTGATTAGCTCTATCGCATACATACCTTACTCTATAATTGACAATATTTCCGTTATACAACAGCTAAACAATATTCATCATGGTTTTTCTTTCCCTTTCTAAGCCGAGCTCGTGGACGGTCCCTGGACCTGGGACGAGGTTTCTCAGTTGCATGGGATTCTTGTACCTCCACAAAACAACAACATCATACTTCTCATGTGCTTCTGAGAGAGGAAAAGGGGGTCACCACTCTACCACATCGTTTTCTACAAAATTGAGGACTGAAGAAGTAACGCGGTGTATGCCCGGCGGGGGGGGGGGGCGCAACGCAGTACGGTAGTATACTGTTATTCACATGAACTCTGTCCCAGTCCCCACGGTACATAGCATAGGGCCTTGGGCTTCTCAGCGCCCCAAGGATTAGATATTATAGGAGTCTGTCAGAGAAAACATAGTTTGTATAGACCACAGAAATGGCGTCAGCATGCTTTGAGGGTGAAAAGTTACCTCAAAGCCGTGAACGGCACGGGGTTTGGAAGAGGTCAAAAGCTCGACTCTCTATTGATTCCGAACCATTATATCCCACCTCCTTTGCCGAGCTTTTCTTCTACTTTAGTTTAATCTTAGCTGGAAGTACCACCATTGTCCACAAGCCGAAGTAAGCAAAGAAAAAAAAATAAGTCAAATGAGCCCCCCTGAACTTTTGGGCTTTTGGACACCATCCAAGCACAAAAAAACATGACATATGGAGTGGAGTCATGGGAGCCACATGAAGGATCTCCTTGGAGTTGAACAATTTCAACGATATATGGTCACTTTACAGCATGACGGATTAATAGATAGATTGTTTGACCTTGTTGGATACACCGCGAATCCATTTCATTATTAATGTTCTACGTTCTTTAAACTCATGATATTTAATGTAATGGTCTTTTCATCAAAAAAAAAAAAAAAAAAAGTTTATAATGGTCTCAAACACCTTATAAGCTTACAAGTCGCATCAATGACGATAAGATAATCAGTTACCAGTCAGAGAGATTTGACTTCGTGTAGTTCATTCCCAAACAAATAGGATGAAGGAGATAATACATGTGATCATTCATGAAGTCCACATTATGGTGTCATCTTCTCCATCTGATGTGCTTGGAGATTGCATGAACTTTTATTTAAGATCGGAAGGTAGGCTCTGTCATCAAAATAAGTGAGAATAACACCATTGATAGCAATATCTATAGGTAAGTGAGCTTTAGATAATTCAAGAATAAGAATACTGACATGCTTTGATGACTGCAATAAATTGTCCAAAAAGTTATATGCAGACTATAAATTACTTCATAAAGTTACCTCCACTTGCAGTAATTCAGACCAGTGAAACTATGCAGCCATGGTGTACTAGAAAAAAAAGCCATGAACCATAGCTACCACTTGAGCTAGCCAAATAATACCGGTTGCCATTTTCCACTCAAAATAGATGTAAATAAAATAAGAAGAGAGCAAGAAAGGAAGAGAAGAGATTACAAACCCTTCAGATGCTTCCTGAGAGTAGGAAGAAACCATAAAACTCAGGATAGATAGCGCAATAGATGAACGGCACCATTGGCGCTTCATCTTTACAGTTCCCATTTTATCATCCATGGCGCTATCCCTCCTGAGCTTTACGGATTCTTCGGTACTTTTTTCATGACCTTTTGCGAAACACATCAAACTATATATACCACTTCTTTCTAGTCACGAAGGTGATGGTGGATGCTCCAATCTCCCTCCTTTGAACCCCAACTCTATACCAAATTGAGAGACAATATTGAGGAGGGAGGCAGGGAGGAAGAAGAGATGGAAAAGGTGAACAAACCTCCAAGTGAGAGAGATAAGGGAGGCTTACCATGTAAGTGGTGGGAGAAGGGGTGATGAAGGGTTGTGGCCATGGAGGGTATATTTATAGGAGGGTCGGGCTCTGTGGTTTGGAGCACGTGAGAAGGCAAAGACGAGTGACGTCTCTCGGGGTAGGAGAAGCCTTGACTTAATATGGAGAGATAGAGCATTAGGGGGTGGAGGAGAGAAAGCCCTCTCCTTCCTTTCCTTTTGAGCAAAATTTTCTCCTCATGGGGTGCTAGGCCTGAGACTACGTTCACCCTCTCCTCTCCCTATGAGACAGGTAGCATCGACATTAGAAAAAAAAATCTCTCCACCTTTCCCAATCTCTTGACGATTACTTAAATGCCCTCAAAAGATTGTGGCTTGATTAGGTTTCAGCATAAAGGTGAGCATATGGTGTCAGGGTCTATGAATACGTGACCTGGTAGAATTTAAGTTTCACCAATCATTTCTGCAGTCTTGACTCAGGCCTTGACTGCAGACCTGGGCCTTCACAGCCATCCAAAAGCAGGGCAGAGCATTTGATCAGACAGCTGGAGTTTGTCAGATCATGATGAAACGAGATTTATGGCCTGTACATGATAACCTGTTTGACCAGTCAACGTCAGTATGATGACAGTAATGAGCTCACTGAGAAAGTCATAGTTCGTTTCTGGTAACCGGAAAAGTCGATAGTTTTGGGTAACTGATATCTATTTCATATCTTTTTCCCTCCTTTATGAGATTCTTCTTTTAATTATCTTAAGGCCTAACCTATCTTCAAATGTCTTCTTCTCGAGTAACAGGCCAAAGGTTCTTTTAATTGTCTTAAGGCCTGACCCATCTTCAAATGTCTTCTTCTTGAGTAACAGGCCAAAGGCTAAGTAATAAAATCTTTGGAGTTAATACTCCATGTGTTGGCTAGCCACGTCTGGTTCTCTGCGTTCTAGAAATAAGGGACGTTTTCATTCAATGGCCATCTGCCACTAGAGTAGCCTCATGTGGCCAGGCATGTGGATAGCCTTGTCCTTTTCCATGGAATCTACAAGCTATTATCTTCGTCATGATCATGCCAATGATTCGGGTCCAGTGACTGAAGAGCCTGGAAAATGCATATATAGTTGATGATTTAACTAGGAAAGATATTCTGCATATTGCTTTACCAGTATTCTACCAGGATTTAATAAATATGAGAACTCTTTGTAGATTGATGGTGTATGGTTGACCCATCAAAAGAAACAAGCAATGCAGGTCATTGATGGTTGTGGCACCTAGCAAACAACCTCATGACTTTGTTGCATCTAGTCACACTGCAAGGATTGTACTCAAGCACTTCTAGAAATGAAGATTCGCAACCAAATAGTATTGATAGCTTATTCATATTATGCCTGAACAATAAGTGCTTCAATATGAACCATCTGACTCATGTGATGCAAGAGAATTTCTTTTTTGAGAGTACTGATCATACAGAATTTCATTCAATTAGTATAATATTATTGGTACTCTAACCATCACTACGAACTATCTCAAGAGAAAAAACTCTAGCAAATTAGATGTGTATGCATCCGAGTTAACTATGGCTCCGTTCATATGCTTGAATTACATGGACCAGCTAGCTGTGCATAGCATAACATAGACATAAATCTCCTTCTAAAATATTCAATATTGGAAATTACTTTGTAAGATTTCCTTCTTCAATTTAAAATATTATTTTATACAATCATCTAGAATAATTATGGCTGCACTTGATCTTCTTTTGTAATAAACTTCTTGTTAGATTTCTATCAAAAAATCCTTCTTGCTGGACATGCTAAAGTAGTTGACTATAATTATCATAAGAGTATTGACTTTTTTTTTTTGAAAACCAAAAGTATTGATTATTTAGTAACAGTGGATGGACAGAAGATCACAATTACAAAATTTCTTTAAAACATGGATGATGTGCCTCAAATTCGACCAAGACTACATGCTAGACCAATCAATCAAAGCTGTTATGAAGCCTTCACCCCAACCAATTAGCTCCTATCGTGTGGCCAATCTAGATACATGCAGAGATGCCCAAATCTCCTTCCATTGAAGCACAACTAGCTCATAATGGAAAATGGTTTTCATAACTATAGGATGCATAAAAATAACACTTGTTAGAATCACTCACATGATATCTTTCAAATGTGCAAATAATTATTTAAAATGATCAATCCATACGTCCCAAGATTCTGTAGCAATACATTCGTATTAATCCTTGTTTATATAAACTACTATTTCTAAGTCTGAAGTTCTAAATCTTATTAATTTTTGGATTCTCATCATCTACCACTTTCATAATATCTTCGTTATTCTCTGAAAATTATCGGATTTAAGTATTAGAGAGTCCCCCATCAGACATTCTTTAGTAAGAAAGTATCTCTATCTGTGTTGTTTCAAAATCAGGCTCATCATTGGATCAAAAGATCGAGTGCAGCCTCCTTTCTTCAGCTATTTCTCGAATACGGGTGTCTTAATAATGATTGCCTTTAAGCCCTGATGATCATTGTCGAATAGTTTAGGAGCATATAAAGTTCTTCAGCCAACTCCTTCAGTCCATGTAGTATCTCATCGAGTCCTTTAATATATCAGTCAACTCGACATCCTATTAAACCAGCAACGCTTAGTAAATTAAAAGATTGAAATTATAAATGACCCAAATCTCACACATGCATGACCATGAAAAGTGAATTTTAAATATCTACAGCGATGCACCGCCATGCAATAAAATGTAGGCGATTTACACCGTGACTTTGAGAAGGCAACAAGAGTGCGTTAATTCGCCAATCCGATCGGTCTTAAGAGATGTAGGGCGATGTGGTAATTAACTTTGAAGAGAGGGGCAAATTTGACGTAGAGATTGTCGGTCAAGATCAAAGAAATATATATATATATATATATATCCCTATTCCCTCCGAGCGAGACCCATCCCTCTGCGAACTTCTCAAAAAATTATGTCCACTGATCAAGCTGGCTTTTTGGCCTTGGCCTCGCAAGTTGCACCCCCTTCCGCGCCTCCCGATCTCGTGGCTCCCCCGGCACTGACTCTTCAGTACCCGCTCTCTCCAATATCGAGACCTCCTTTAAATTGACAGAAGGACAAAACTACCCCTACTATGCTTTCTGTGAGTTTTTTTTTTTTTGTTAAAAAATCTCTCTCCGGCTCCTAAGCCTCACATCCCTCCGCATCGGACGCTTGACTGCTGGGAGGATTTGGTTCGCCAGGGAACTTTTCTTTCTGTGGATATGACTTTTGTATGTTTAATTGATTATGAAAGAATAATTTATTATAAAATAATTTATATTTAATTCAATATTTATTTTTTAAAAAATTTATATAAGATATCTATTATATTCTTAACTGATATAAAATCATATTTTTTTACTCTCAAATATTATATAAATAATAATATTATATTTATATAGATATTAAAATAATTTTAATATATTATAAATAGTATAATATTTGTATTGATATAAATATCATATTATATCAATATAAATATTAGGATAATATTAATATTTATAAGAATAATATTTAAATAGTATTTTTGAGATTTTATTGTTAGATTTAACTTTTAAGGTGTGGTCTAATTATCACTTAGTCGGATTTAACTTTTTGGATTAGTTATATGTCATGAACCAATTACGATGAGTCCAGTTATTAAAGAGATCTATTTCTAATAAGATTTAGACTGAAAGTTTAACTCAAAAGTTAGTCTTTTGATGGGACAAGATAAGTGCAGGCATAAATAGAGGTGCCCTGATTTCTTTTTCTAACTCTCAAAAAGGTGTGAACGATTTTCATCAATCGTCCATGTTAAAAAGGAGGGTGAGGAGAGAGAAGACTAGATGCCTCTTATGAGAAGACCAGGTATCCTACATGTTACGTGATCGTTGCATTGCATAAACAATGGCGCAAGATATGACTTATTGATAATTTGATTTTTACATGAATATAGGAGCACAATGCAGATATAACAGAGATTAAATTATCTAATATGTGATATCAGAGCCTCGATTTCATGCTTCGTATTCATATAAAAAAATTTTCGATAAATTTTGGCTTATTTCTAAAAAATAAAAATCTAAATTTTATATTTTTTGAAATTAATTAAAGCTTAAGAAATTAAAATTAAGATTTTCTTAATTTTTTAGAAAAAAAGATTTGGGGTTGGCCGCATAGGCCAACCCATGCCGTTCGGCGAATGGGGCAGCGGTCGTGGGCGAATGGGGCAGCGGCCACGATCGCTGCCATGCCGATGACGGCAGTGGCGTGCCACCACCCGCACGTCTCCTTGCCGCTGCAAAAATAGCGGCTTATGCCACGACGGGGGGAGGCGACGGCTCTTCCGCTGCCCCTCCGGCGAGGGCGGAGGACCATTCTCCAATGGCCGAGAAGGCTTGTGGCGGCGTATCGACCGCCTGTGTGGGTCAGGAGAAACCCCATCAAGTTTTCTTGCAGGAAGAAGAAAGGGCTTTTTGGATCCATATCCAAACCCGTTATGGTATTTGGATTCAGATTTCGGATTATAACAAATTCTGATCCAAACCCTATTAAGATCCACCTGTTAATGGCCTTTCGTGTTTCGAGTTTTGGGTCCATTAAGGTTTTGGATCAGACCCAAAGGGTTTTTTGGATCCACGTCCAAACCCGTTATGGTATTTGGATTCGGGTTTCAGATTATAACAAATCCTGATCCAAACCCCGTTAAGATCCACCCGTTAATGGCCTTTCGTGTTTTGGGTTTTGGGTCTATTAAGATTTTGGATCAAACCCAAACTCGTTAATCTGAGCTTATTTTAAACTATTTTGCAAATAAATCCTTGAAGAATAGTTTACTACAGATAGGTCCCTACAGTTTTCTGACAGTTCTTATTTCAAAATAACTATTTTACAGAAAAGCCCCTTTTTGTCTGGGATCTACGATTTAGCATCCATTATTAAGATATTTGGTAAAATCACTATAACTTATTCGTTTTATATCCGATTTGAGTAATTTTTGAACCGTTGGACACGTAATGGCTTGAGAAATATTTTGATTCAGTTTCTCATAATATAAATATTTAAATAATTTATATATTATTTATTTGATAATTTTACTTACTATTATATTTCAAGTATGTTTTCATATAGCCCCAAAGGCTGAAGCACTCTATAGATCTTGGATAGCTGAGTCATCGAGGACTAATAGTTTTCTCTCTCATTATAGTTTTGAAATTGCATAAAGATATGTCTATTATAGTTGATCCAAAAGTGACTGTAATCAGATACAAAATTAACAGAAATAGATTGACTAACTTGAATTACATAAAGATGAAAAGTTCTACACCCAAAGATGGGAATAACCTTAAATTTTTATAATCGTAGTTAGTCAAACCACTGAAACTGCAACTAATATGATGGGTTACAATTTAAACATAAATTATGTATCCATACCATAATTATTATTCTTGCTTACATATTTCATATTATTGTTGGTTATGATTTATATGATGCATATTTTGGCATTATTTATTATGTTTAAATTTATGATTAAATTAGTTGCGATATTTATTATATGCTATGATTCATGCGTAAAGGTGCTTTATCGTTGTATAATAAGTGTTATTAATAGAATTATATTATGAAATCTGCATAATGATTGTAATTGTGAGCATGTCCTTAAATTTATAACTATGACCCCTACTTCACTCTCATTGCATCTTTTTAATATTCCCACACTGAATGGATCTAATTATTCTAATTGACACAAGAAGCTTTTCATTGTCTTAGAATGCCTAGACTTAGATTTGACCCTTCGTAAGCCTCAGTCTGATCCATCTACTCTGACTAATTCTCCTAATTAGAAGAAATTATATACAAAGTGAGTGCGTTCTAATAGATTGTCTCTCATGATCATTAAAAGTACTACAGTGAGAGATATTAAGGAATCTATTCTTGACAACGAATTGGCCTCTATGTACCTTTCCTCTATAAAACAGTAGTTTACTAAATCCAGTATAGCCTTAGCTGGTATCATTATGAACAAGTTATCCTCTATGAAATATGATGGATTTTCTAGAGTGTGAAAGTATATTATGGAAATACGTGATATAGCTAGAAAATTGAATGACTTGGGTATGACGGTATCTGCAAATTTTTTTATCCAATTTGTTCTCAATTCTTTTCGATCTTAGTTTATTCAATTTAAGATTTACTATAATACACATAAAAAATCATGGTCAATGAATAAACTCATCTCCTAATATGTGCAAAAGAAAGAGAGATTGAAATAGGAAAGGATTCCAGTTGTTCATGTGGTTTCACAAGAGCATCCTAAAAGAAAGAAGGTGAAGAAAGAAAAAAAAAGATTGAGCAATCTGCCAAAATAAAAGTTTTCATAAATTAAAATATTTCTTCTATAACAAGGAGGGATATATCAAGAAGGATTATGAGAAAAAAAAGAAATGATTCAAGAAAAAGGTATTCTCTTATCACTTGTTTGTTTCAAAACTAATTTTATTAATATTCCTTCTAATACCTGATGGATTGATTCGGATACTGCAATTCATATTTCTAATTCATTGTAGATATTTCTTTGAAGTTGGAAACCAAATAATATAGAGCGATGGATCTTTATGGGGAACTAGATGAAGTTCAAGATCATTTCAGTTAGAATACACAGATTTATTACAAACACCAGATTTTAATAAGATCTATATGATATCTTTTATGTTCCTTTAGTATCTAAAAATTTAATTTTTTTTATCAAAACTTAATTTAAAAGGTTTTTTATTTACTTTTGTAAATTCAAGTTTTAAATTAATAAAAAATTTTCATTTTGATGGGTACTGAAATATTATGTAATGGATTGTATGAAAGGAATTTGGATTTTTGTTTTGCACAATCTTTACTTGTTTTGAATGTCAATGTCAGAATAAAACATGGTATTGTGAATGAGAGTTTTTTAATATTGTGGCATAGACGATTAGGTCACGTATTAAAAGAAAGGATGACTAGATTAGTTAAGAAAGATATCTTATCATATCTAAATTTTAGTAATTTTGATATGTGCATAGATTGTATGAAAGAAAAATAAATTAAAAGTCATAAAAGACAGGCCACTAGAAGTCAAGGACTCTTAGAATTGATATATATCAATATTTATGACTATTTTTTACCTTATTTTAGAGGGTAAAATTATTTCATCAGCTTTGTTGATGATTTCTCACATTATGATTATATTTTTCTATTGCATGAAAAGTTTAAAACTTTGAAAATCTTTAAGGTGTACAAAGCTGAAGTAAAAAATCAATTAAACAGAAAAATTAAGGTTGTGAGATTTGATGGGGGTAATGAATACTACAACAGATATAATAAATCTAACTGTAATCCTAGATCTTTTATCAAATTCTTGAAACAGCATAACATTGTAGCACGGTATATTATGTCAGAAAATCCTTGTCACACCCCCGACCCGAAATTGTGAATCGAGGGTCATGGCAACCGCCGCATACTCATAGAAAACTCTTCCCATAAGCATGCAAGGCATCTTATCAAACTATCCTAAAACAACAGCGGAATAATTATTCAATAATTTAAATCCAAAACATAACGACCTAAATTTTTTTCTTTAATATCTCAATAAATTCAACAACAATTCAAAGGCTTTGCATCAAATTCAATAAGCCTTTCAACCTAAAATAAAAATATGAAGATACTGCTTCTGATCACTCTTCCATTCATATCTTGTATCATCTTAATTCCTCAACATCTGTAAAAACAGTAAAATAAGAGGTAATGAGCTAGACAGCCCAGTAAGCAATGATCACTTCTCAACAGATTTCATCAGGCATATAAGTAAATAATCATTTATAGAAAATAAGCATATAGAGTTCATCAATTCGAAATCAATTTCAATTATACAACATAATTCATGCCAAATTCATTTCTTTTTCGAAAATTCAAGTTTCTTTCCAAATTTCAATTTCTTTTGTTCTTCAATTTCTTTTCGTCAACCATGAGCTATGACCACATTTTTTCTGTGGCAGGGTCATAATACCGCGTATCTGCTTGCGGTAGGCTGTGAATCATCTGGCAGCCATGTCCTTTGGAACCGCTGGTCTCGCTGGCGGTTTGTCGCTGGTCTCTCTGGCGACATGTCGCTGGTCTCGCTGGCGACATAAACTCTCAGGACAATCAATTGCCAACGTATATGCCCCCATTGGCGGGGTCCTTTACATAGTCAGGTTGTCAATTCATAATGTTTCTTATATCATAATTCTTCATAAATCATATTTCATATTCTAATTTCGATAATAAAACATATAATCATGTAATATCGAAATCAATCAATATAATACATCACGAAATCAATATGTTCAATCATGCTTCATCATAATATTTCAAATAAGATATTTTCATAGCAAAATACCATTCATCCAATTCATGCATCGTTTCACAAATCATGTCAGAAAAATATATTATAATTTATCGATAAATCTAGAAAAAGTGAAACATTACTTACCTCAAACGTATTCCAATAAATTCACATAATTCTATAAATTTTCTTCCAAAAATTCTGTTCGTAGATCATATCGCGATATCCCATGATCAAATATCCACAATCCTATACAGAATCAATTTCAATAATTAGAAAGAATACGAATACCATATTTCAACGGTTTAGATTGGGTCCGATCATCTAATTTTATCTAATCAAAATCTAATTAGGACCTAAATGATCCAAAATTTGACTATCAGATCAAATCGGATTCGAAGTGATAGGACTGAGGTTTCTTCATCGATTTTATAAAATCAAATAGAGAAAGAAAATCAGAGGAGAGAGAATTCATGAGGTACAATTCGAACTGATCAGGTGACACAATCCAACATTACGATTGGTCCAATATCTCAATTGGTGAAAGCAACATGATCAAATCAAGTCATGGCTAGATCGGGATCATGGATGATCAAATCTAAACATTCATGGTCTGATTAAGGTGGGTGCCAGTACGCTGTCTGACAATCATAGATCAGGGTTCTTCATTAGAATCAGATCAGGACTATTGAAAGAAAATTCTTCATTCATTAACCTTTTTTTTTTTAGAGAGAGAATCAATTAAGAGAGAGAATATTTTAGAGAGAGAAAACTCATCTTGAATTCTTCAGACAATATGATTCAACAAATTCTGATCGATCAGATCAAATCATGCTAAAATTATCATGTGGATAATTCAATAAGATCATGAGAAATAAAATCTAAAAATACCTGATCTGATCAAAGTGGATGTCGGTGTATCGTCCGACGATCACAGATCAAAAATCCATTACGAGAATCATTTAAATTCATCATCATTCTTCTCAAAATTCTAAAAATCTTAGGGGAGAGAAATAATCTAGAGAGAGGATTCTAGAGAGAGAAAGTAGAGAGAGAAAGTCCAATTCCAGAGAGAAAAAGTCAGGGTTCAGACTGAGAGAGAGAGGGAAGAGAGAGAAACTCTCTTTCTCATATTTTATTATTTATATCATTATTTATTAATTAATTTAATAATTTTTCTTTTCTTTTCTTTTCTTTCTCTCTTTTTTTTTTTTCACGGAAGAGAGAGGAGAAAATCCTATTTATTATTATTATATTATTATCATATTTTATTTTTCTTCTCTTTTTATTTTTCTTTTTTCTTTTTCTTTTATTTTTCTTCTTTTTCTTTTCTTTTTTTCTTTTCTTTTCCTTCTTCTTTTCTTTTTCTTTTTCTTTTCCTTCTTCTTCTTCTTCTTCCCGCGCCGGAACAGAGGACTCTTGGTCCTCAGGCCTTGAACGGCCGTTCAGGCCGCAGCCACCACGACGGAGGCCGGTGGCCGACGGGCCATCTCCCCCGGTCACGGAGGAAACAGGGCCGGCGGTCAATTCCGATCGCCGGCGCCGGAGATTTCATGAAAAATAAGCCCCAAAAACAGAGTCTTTTCACGACCAAAAATCGGCGATGTTCGTCGTCGGCCACCGCGCACAAACGCACGGAGGAAAGAGGAAGGAAGGGAGGAAAAAGAGAAGAACTTACCTCGGCCTCTTGGGACCTCGTTGGAGAGAAAACACGGCGAGAACCCAATTGTGCCCGCGGCTCTTCTTCGGAAAAATCGGAGAGAAAAAGAGGAGAAAAGAGTCGATGAATCGATTCTAAAGAGAGGGGGTCTTCTTATAGGAACTCCTAGGACTCCGAGGGGTCTTAGGAGTTCGATTCTTGCTCGGATTTAGCCGGAGAAGGAGACTCCTATCGAGAGTCTTCTTTCCGGTTCTGAATTCCTCTGTTTTCTGTTTTTTTTTTTTTTTTCGTTTTGGGCTTTGATCTGCTGGGCTGAAACGGGTTTTGGGCTATAACATTCTTCACCCCTAAAAAGAAATTTCGTCCTCAAAATTTTCATACCTGTAGTCTCGAAGAGCTGGGGATATTTTTGCTTGAGTCTTCATAGTTTCTTACTTGAATCTCATCCTCAAATATTTCAAAATTCTAATTCTTAATACAAATTCATTCTTAAATCATTTCATAAGAAAAAAGTCAATACATTAATATCAATCTGATACGGAACCATTCATTTTCTTATTCATCAAGATCAACATCTCAAAGATTTTCAATATTTCAAGATTTCAAAATTATGATCTCATTTTCTGTAAAAATTAATGTTCAATATCTCATGACTCAAATTAAAATCAAATCTATCTCTTGTGAATAGAAGAGGATCAATGTCTCTATTCTTGCATAAGAACTTCATTCATCATCATCATTCATTTTTTTTTTTCAAAATATTAACCACTCTTAATTTCAACCCATCATAAAATAGGAAAAACATACTTCTTATGAATCATATGATAACATCCTAACCAATCAAAATTCAAAAATATTTTCTCTTATTCGTACTTTCAAAGGTTGAAGATTTATCATTTCAATCTCATTCTCGAGCTTTTGATATTTTAATTCTCGATATAACTTCATCATTAAGTTATTTCATAAAGATCAATATCACCATTGTTGATTGAATCAATATCACTATTTCTAGTCATCGAAATTTTCTTACTCAAACCCTCAAACTCTTAAATATTCTAATTCTTGAAGTAAATTTTATCATTAAGTCATTCCATAATAAAAAATAGTAACTCAAAAATTGATCTAAATCAAAACTATATTTTTCTTATAATCAAAATCAATGTCTCTGTTCTAAGTAAGTATATCAATTTTTTCTTTATCTAAACATTAACAACTCTTAATTAATCGATTCATTATTAAATAACTCCAATCCATCTTTTGTAGAACAATCGTCAATATCAATAGATAACCTCAATCTTTTTCATTCAGTCTGAGAAATAATAATGATCAAAAGAGTTCTAACTTCAAATTTTATTATACCCTGGAGATAAATATTTGAGTATAATAATCTAAGATCGAAATCATCATTCGATTAACAATCTCAAATTCTTTCTAATAAATAGAGAATTATAAAATTTAATTCTAGGATAGAAAAATATTTATCTCTAAATATTCTAAATTTAAAATCAAAGGTCCACTCATCCTAGAATTAGGATGCTAATTATTTTTGTAGCATAGTAGGTGGAAGCACTACTTTTAAAAAATCACATTAGGATATCTAAAATGATTCAAAATTTTAAAATATTATTTTTTTTAATATCAATAAATTTTTTGTATCAAACCATATCATCTATCATAATTCTTTGACTCAAAGAATCAACATTCCTGACTTACTCAAAGTAATCTAGATTACCATGCTTCCGCTGCGCACTCTGATCTAACAATCAAAATTTCTTAGGTTCACCAAAAAAAATTTGATCAAATTATTTCTTTATCCGAAAATTTTAAATTTCAATTGAAATCAAAGATTAACTTTCGATTCTCATTCATACCTTTACTGGTGTACAATAATCTTGATTAACCCTTGAGTCCAATATCATATTTAAACCATCATATAGATTTACTATAATCAATATGAATCAAATCTCAATTCTCATATCAATTCAATTCGATAATTTTCAAACCAAAAATCTTTATAAGTCAAATCAACGAGAAAATTCTTCGATGCTCCATCAAATTTGGACATAATCTGAATATATATGAATTTCAAATCATTATTATTGTTATTATTTTTTTTTCCTAAAATTTCTATCATCAGAATCTTCAATATTTATCAAATATCCTTTCATAACAATCATACAAGCTTCAAAAATCAAATCTCCATTTAATAGTAGATTCAATTAAGGACCTCGTTAACAAAAGCAAAAGAACTCCATATCAATTCCTAAATCCAAAATTTCTAAATTATAAAATTCACATGGATCCCTTAGTCTGAAATAAATATAAATCAGATATTTTATCTTAATCTGAAGATATCAATTTTTCATTAACAACCTCAACAATAATATCAGAAAATCTCTTGATCAACTTAGATACGAAGTCTTTAAATTAAAATTTCATACACATCATGTAGTCTCCAAGAGACATAATAAGATCCATTATTTAGATCTAAGGATGATGATTAAAGCTTCCAGTATGATGAATATCCTATAATCTCAAAATCAATTTCATCAATAAGACATAGGTTTCTTTGCAATATCCTCAAATATGTATTCATCATAATATGCCACTTTATATATAATCCACATATCAAATTCAATTTCGATAAATATTCCAATCAAGCATCATAAAAGATTTTTCTTAGCCCATTCTGGAATAACATTTTATTATCAAATCTTTATCTTGCCAATAATAATCAACTTCTCAACTAGAAGTAATATCATAGTATTATTTTCACATCGAATTTGAACTTACGATTCTCTTGAATAATCAATGATCAAATTAATAACCACAATGCATAATAAAATTTTATGTCCATCCTTTTGTGATTACTTTCGATCAAGATCTAACTAATCATATCATGATCAATAGATCATCCATCATATTTCAAACTTCATATGTTATAATCTCTTGCGATCCTTTTATACATAATCTCAATGTTTAATCAAAATTTATAAATATTTCTTCCACTACAATCATCAAAGATCTACACTATAATGTCCCTGGTGTCTATCCACTTACACCCATTCTATATCTGATTCTATGTTTCATAATTCATCCACTTATTCTCTGATACCACTTTAATTGTTACGCCCCCGACCTGAGATTGTGAATCGAGGGTCATGGCAACCGCCGCATACTCATAGAAAACTCTTCTCATAAGCATGCAAGGCATCTTATCAAGCTATCCTAAAACAACAGCGGAATAATTATTCAATAATTTAAATCCAAAACATAACGACCTAAATTTTTTTCTTTAATATCTCAATAAATTCAACAACAATTCAAAGGCTTTGTATCAAATTCAATAAGCCTTTCAACCTAAAACAAAAGTATGAAGATACTGCTTCTGATCACTCTTCCATTCATATCTTGTATCATCTTAATTCCTCAACATCTATAAAAACAGTAAAATAAGAGGTAATGAGCTAGACAGCCCAGTAAGCAATGATCACTTCTCAACAGATTTCATCAGGCATATAAGTAAATAATCATTTATAGAAAATAAGCATATAGAGTTCATCAATTCGAAATCAATTTCAATTATGCAACATAATTTATGCCAAATTCATTTCTTTTTCGAAAATTCAAGTTTCTTTCCAAATTTCAATTTCTTTTGTTCTTCAATTTCTTTTCGTCAACCATGAGCTATGACCACATTTTCTCTATGGCAGGGTCATAATACCGTGTATCTGCTTGCGGTAGGCTGCGAATCATCTGGCAGCCATGTCCTTTGGAACCGCTGGTCTCGCTGGCGATTTGTCGCTGGTCTCTCTGGCGACATGTCGCTGGTCTCGCTGGCGACATAAACCCTCAGGACAATCAATTGCCAACGTATATGCCCCCATTGACGGGGTCCTTTACATAGTCAGGTTGTCAATTCATAATGTTTCTTATATCATAATTCTTCATAAATCATATTTCATATTCTAATTTCGATAATAAAACATATAATCATGTAATATCGAAATCAATCAATATAATGCATCACGAAATCAATATGTTCAATCATGCTTCATCATAACATTTCAAATAAGATATTTTCATAGCAAAATATCATTCATCCAATTCATGCATCGTTTCACAAATCATGTCAGAAAAATACATTATAATTTGCCGATAAATCTAGAAAAAGTGAAACATTACTTACCTCAAACGTATTCCAATAAATCCACATAATTCTATAAATTTTTTTTCAAAAATTCTGTTCGTAGATCATATCGCGATATCCCATGATCAAATATCCACAATCCTATACAGAATCAATTTCAATAATTAGAAAGAATACGAATACCATATTTCAACGGTTTAGATTGGGTCCGATCATCTAATTTTATCTAATCAAAATCTAATTAGGACCTAAATGATCCAAAGTTTGACTATCAGATCAAATCGGATTCGAAGTGATAGGACTGAGGTTTTTTCATCGATTTTATAAAATCAAGTAGAGAAAGAAAATCAGAGGAGAGAGAATTTATGAGGTACAATTCGAACTGATCAGGTGATACAATCCAACATTACGATTGGTCCAATATCTCAATTGGTGAAATCAACATGATCAAATCAAGTCATGGCTAGATCGGGATCATGGATGATCAAATCTAAAGATTCATGGTCTGATTAAGGTGGGTGCCAGTACGCTGTCTGACAATCATAGATCAGGGTTCTTCATTAGAATCAGATCAGGACTATTGAAAAAAAATTCTTCATTCACTAATCTTTTTTTTTAGAGAGAGAATCAATTAAGAGAAAGAATATTTTAGAGAGAGAAAACTCATCTTGAATTCTTCAGACAATATGATTCAACAAATTCTGATCGATCAGATCAAATCATGCTAAAATTATCATATTTATAATTCAATAAGATCATGAGAAATAAAATCTAAAAATATCTGATCTGATCAAAGTGGATGTCGGTGTATCGTCCGACGATCACAGATCAAAAATTCATTACGAGAATCATTTAAATTCATCATCATTATTCTCAAAATTTTAAAAATCTTAGGAGAGAGAAATAATCTAGAGAGAGGATTCTAGAGAGAGAAAGTAGAGAGAAAAAGTCCAATTCCAGAGAGAAAAAGTCAGGGTTCAGACTGAGAGAGAGAGGGAAGAGAGAGAAACTCTCTTTCTCATATTTTATTATTTATATCATTATTTATTAATTAATTTAATAATTTTTCTTTTCTTTTCTTTTCTCTCTCTCTTTTTTTTTTTCACGAAAGAGAGAGGAGAAAATCCTATTTATTATTATTATATTATTATCATATTTTATTTTTCTTCTCTTTTTTTTCCTTTTTCTTTTTCTTTTCTTTTTCTTCTTTTTCTTTTCTTTTTTTCTTTTCTTTTCCTTCTTCTTTTCTTTTTCTTTTTCTTTTCCTTCTTCTTCTTCTTCTTCCCGTGCCGGAACAGAGGACTCTTGGTCCTCAGGCCTTGAACGGTCGTTCGGGCCGTAGCCACCACGGCGGAGGCCGGCGGCCGACGGGCCATCTCCCCCGGTCACGGAGGAAACAGGGCCGGCGGTCAATTCCGATCGCCGGCGCCGGAGATTTCATGAAAAATAAGCCCCAAAAACAGTCTTTTCCCGATCAAAAATCGACGATGTTCGTCGCCGGCCACCGCGCACAAACGCACGGGGGAAAGAGGAAGGAAGGGAGGAAAAAGAGAAGAACTTACCTCGGCCTCTTGGGACCTCGTCGGAGAGAAAACACGGCGAGAACCCAACTGTGCCCGCGGCTCTTCTTTGGAAAAATCGGAGAGAAAAAGAGGGGAAAAGAGTCGATGGATCGATTTTAAAGAGAGGGGGTCTTCTTATAGGAACTCCTAGGACTCCGAGGGGTCTTAGGAGTTCGATTCTTGCTCGGATTTAGCCGGAGAAGGAGACTCCTATCGGGAGTCTTCTTCCCGGTTCTGAATTCCTCTGTTTTCTGTTTTTTTTTTTTTTTCGTTTTGGGCTTTGATCTGCTGGGCTGAAATGGGTTTTGGGCTATAACAATCCTCAACAAAAAAGTATGGCTAAAAGACGTAATCACATATTGATGGACATGATGAGGAGTATGATTGGTAATTTTTTATTACCTTTAAATTTGTAAGGAGAAGCATTGAAAATCACTATATATATCTTAAATTGAGTACCTAGTAAAGTCATTCTTAAAACTTCTTTTGAATTATGGATGGATAGGAAATCAAGTTTAGGATATTTATATATTTGAGATTGTCCTACAGAGGCTCGATTATACAACCTACAAGAAAAAAAAATTGGATCTCAAAACTGTTAGTTGTTATTTTATAAGGTATCTAGAAAGGTCAAAAAATTTTAGATTTTATTGTCTATCACATATCACTAGAATTGTTGAAACTAAAACTGCTAGGTTCATTGAGGATGGTGAAAATAGTGGAAATGGTAAACCACATAATACGGTGTTAGAGAAAATTAAAAAAAAATTATTATAGTAACACCTAGAGTATTCCACATGAATCTGTTCAACCTGAGATTGTAGAACATCAACAAGAGGTTGATACACCACTTCCTAAATAGATTGTCAATGAATTTGATCTGATTGAAAATAATTACAATAATGATACTGAATCTAGAATATTATAGAAATTTATTAAAAATAGAAGATTGACTATTTTAGATGATTATATTGTTTACCTACAAGAATATGATTATGATATTGGGATGAAGGATGATTCAGTCTTATTTAGGGATGCCATGAATGGTGATGATTCTAAACTCTGATTAGATGTCATGAAAGATGAGATAGGATCCATGATTAAAAATCAAATCTAGAAACTTATCGAATTGCCAAAAGAATTTAAACTTGTAGGTTGTAAATAGATTTTTAAAATCAAATAGAATTTCAAAAATAATATCGAAAGATATAAGACTAGACTTGTAGCAAAGGAATTCATTCAAATGAGGACATGGGTTATCATGAAATATTTTCTCCAATTTTTGAAAAAGATTCATTCAGAATCATTATGATATTAATAATTTATTTTTATTTAGAATTACATTAGATGGATGTCACTGCGTTCTTGAATGGGGATTTAAAGGAAGAGGTGTATATGAAATAACCTGAAAGATTTTCAGTGCAAAAAAATAAAAGTTTGGTATATAAATTAAAGAAATCTATATATGATCTTAAACAAGCTTCCAACCAATAATACTTAAAGTTTAATGATATCATTGCTTTCTTCGGATTTAAAGAAAACATTGCTGATCAATATATATATCTGAAGGTGAGTGGGAGTAAGTTTATATTATTTATTCTATATGTGCATGATATCTTGCTAGCCAGTAGTGATTGAAGTCTCTTGCATGGAACTAAAAGTTTTTTTTTCGAATATTTTGACGTGAAAGATATGAAAGGCGTTTCTTATGTTCTTGGTATAGAAATCCATTGTGATTGGAGTAAGAGGTCACTTGATTTATCTCAGAAGACTTACATTACTAGAATCTTAGAAAGATTTGGAATGTCTAGCTGCTCATCAAGTGAAGTGTCAATTGCTAAGGATGATAAATTCAGTAAATTTCAGGGTTTCAAGAACGAGATTGAGAGAAATCAGATGAAGAATATATCATGTATGTATTTATAGTGGGTAGTCTGATGTATGCTTAAGTATATACCCATCCTGATATTAGTTTCACTTCTAGAATATTTGGTAGATATCAGAGTGATCCAGGTATGGACCTTTGAAAAGCTACTAAGAAGGTGATGCACTATC
Source organism: Elaeis guineensis (assembly GCF_000442705.2). Classification (NCBI taxonomy): domain Eukaryota; kingdom Viridiplantae; phylum Streptophyta; class Magnoliopsida; order Arecales; family Arecaceae; genus Elaeis; species Elaeis guineensis. The sequence goes on from NC_026002.2 coordinate 42,626,431, forward strand.
TTCAGAGAACTAAGGACTATATGCTCACTTATAGGATGATTGATCAATTAGAGGTGATCGGTTACTCAAATACAGATTAAGCTTATTGTCTCGATAGTAGAAAATTTACTATAAGTTACATCTTTCTATTAGCTTACAGAGCAATTTCATGAAGGAGCACAAAATAGCGCATTATTGCCTGCTCTACTATAAAAGCTGAATATATAAGCTGCTATGAGACTTCCTCACATACTCTATAGTTGAGAAAATTCATCTCAAGGATTAGAGTTATGGATTCTATTTCTAAGCTGCTGAGAATTTATTGTGATAATTCTGCTACAATTTCTTTCTCTAATTGTAGCAAGATGACCAATGCAAATAAGCATATTGATGTTAAGTATTTTGCTGTAAATGAGAGGATTAGTAGTTATTAGGTGTTTATTGATTTTATTGGTACTGCTTTTATGATAGCTGATCTTTTGACTCAAGATTTGATGCCCAAAATTTTCAGACAGCATGTAAAAATTATGAGCATTTGTCATTAAGATATTTAATTTATAATAGATACTAATTTTGAGATATTTTAATAGCTCAATGACTACTGTTATTTTTGTTTAATTATTGTTTATGTATAGGTTGACTTTTATCAAAATTAAGTAAACAAAAATGTCATTCACATGACATAACAATGAGACTATTATCATAGGCATTATAGTTTTTGATAGTTTATGTACTCCAGTATATAAGACTGGGTTAAATGAGGATTATTGATGTTATGATACATTAAAAAAAGTATGTCAATTGAAATGCATAACCGCCATAATCTACATTAATTATTTTTGCTTAATTAAAGTATAAAAGATCTTTTAAGGAATAGATAATTGGATAAACTTTTAAAAAATGAATGCGTATTCATCGTATCATTTTCAAAATATGATTCAAGACTGTTATTTCTGAAAATTAAAATATTTTATTTTTTAAAGTAAAATATTTTTGAAAAATCAAAAAGTTATTTTTAAGTAATAATATAGGCATAGTGGGAGAATGTTGGATTTGACTTCTAATATGTGGTCTAATTATAATTTAGTCAGATTTAACTCTTTGGGTCAGTTACATGCACTGAATCAATTACGGTGAGCCCAATTAATTAGAGAGATCTATTTCTAATAAAATTTGGACTAGAAGTTTGACTCTAATTAAAAGTTAGTATTTTTATGGGATAAGACAAGTGTAGGTATAAATAGGAGTGTGAACGATTCCTATCGATTATCTACGTTAAAGAAGATGAAGAGAGAGAAGATTAGATGCCCCACATGAGAAGATCAGGCATCCAATAGACTCTGTGATCGTTGCATTGCATAAACGATGGCTTAAGGTATGACTTATTTGTTATTTGATTTTTTGCATGAATATAGAGGAACGATCTAGATATAATAGAAATTAAAATTATCTAATATTTATATACTCCACGATTACATCCTCAAAATCATCATCATTATCATTATCATCATCATCATGATTTTTGATTTATAATTTTAAAATATATTTTTTTTAAAAAAATCATTAATTTTTATTTCATAAAAAATATCAAAATTAATTTTTTTGTAAATTTTAATTTTTTATAAAATATAAAAAATATCTTCTTACGAGAGAATAGGATTTTTTTTTTTTCATTCTCTCCCCTCTTAAAATTTTAATAAAATAAAAAAAATTACATTTTTCAGGAAGTGCCCTCCATTTCCCGCGAACCAAACTAGTCCCAGAAAATTACGGGTTCCATCCCCGGCGATCTTTCCTGGGTAATAATCGTGATGTGGTTCTGATTACCGTCCGTGAGTGCAAAGAATTCGTGACCGGGCTTGGCTTGCAGCCGTAACCTGGCAGTGGCCTTTCTACTGTTTGAGGCAGGCGAGACGGCTAATGCCAGGACATCCATCTAATTTGAACAGCTCAGGAATCATGCAGCAGTGAGTTAAAGTTGGCCATGCAGTCTATTAGTAATTGAAAAATGCACATCAGAGATAGTGAGAGCCGTCGTGTAAGCTTGACCTTGCAATTTATTAAGAACTGGAATGTATCAAATAATATTGTTGCTTTTGCTACCTACGTTACCAGTTTCACTAATAAAAATTATTAAAGATAGCACAAAATATGACCCTTGTATGTACAGGTATATAGTAAATAATGGCATATTTTTAAGCCAACCATGGTAAGAGATCTAGGTAGGTTGAATGAGCCCGACCAATAGAATGGCTTCCCATCTGATTAAAGTTTTTAGACTTGGCTTATCATGATGATTTTGGTCAGCAATCAATATTAAAATGTATGAAGATGTCAAGATGGAAGATGTTTAAGATCACTGAGCAATCCAAATATTTCATGCTATATATAAAATCTTTGGAATAGAAATAGCAATTGAATTGTCTAAAAGAAATTCATCGAGATAATGGGAAGTACTTCAATGGATGCGTTACATGTGGCTAGTGATTGAAGTGTAGTTGAATTGAGCATTTCTCATTATCAATATCATCCATCTCTATTTAAAATATACAGGAAAATGGTTCAAGATGTAGCAACACCATCAATACATTGTTTAGTTCATAGGAAGACGAAAGAGAAAGGTATGGTGAATGAAAAAATAAAAAAATTCTCATATTTTTTGTGTGGGAGGTTTCAAAGCAGGAAGATGAAAATAATTTTTTTAAAATATATTTTATAAGTGATATGGATAAAAAATTCTTTCTTTGATTAAAGCTGACGCACAAAGAAGCTGAGCTCGATCCGATCTTGATGCTGGCCGATCCAAGTAAGAAAAATCTCAAAATCCACATAACAATATGTTATGAACAGATAAAGAAGGAGATAATAACGTATCTCTCTAGATAGAGCAGAGGATAACAAATATATCTCACTAGATAAGACAGGAGAAAACAATCATATCTTATCCAATCAGACGAGACTAATAATCTGATTCTCCTTCCTCCTCAGGGCATCTCAGCCTCTGCCTATAAATAGAGATCCACAGAGGACACCTAAGGTAAACACAAAATCTTCCTCATTCTTACTCCTTCACATCCATTTTAGTCTTCTGATTTGAGCATTGGAAGATTCCCACTGAAGTCAACTCTAGTCAGGGACTTATTTTGTAGGTATTATCATCACTATCTTGCTGTCGCCGCCCACCTTCAGCTCAGCTAATCCAAGCTAGATGATCTATAACAATAGAATGATGCTAGAGGAAAGGCTAGACCCATTTACAAGATGAAGCAAGCATCCTATCGATATGGCACCATGCAAAGAAACCTTGTCGCGCAACTCCAATGCCACTATCTCAAGGTCAACTGAGGTTCCCATTAATGCTTAGCCACCAAGCCTAAAAATTGAGATGAATATTGAGCTCCCAAAGGCCAAAATTTGCAAAGACCAAGCTCCTTAAGACCAAATCAGCCAAATGCCGATCAGATCCAGACTGACCATCTTCAGATCAACTAGATGCCAATCAGGTCCGATCATCTCTAGATCAACTGATACTGATCAAATTTGACCATCTCCATATCAGCTTAGATACTAATCAGAATAGAATCCACAGCCTTTCAAGAAAGATCAATGCTCCATCTTCCACCATCATGAGTTGAGTGGATCGAACAATGCCCTCTAAACTATTCTAGTTGGACTCAAAAGTAAGAAACATATGATATGATATGAAATCAACCCATTAATCATAAAGGGGTTTCTTATCAAAAAAAAAATCACTAAGGGGCATGTGGCAAGAAAAGATTTGAATTTAAAATTTGAATTCTTGATGGGATCCAAATAAAAAAAAGAGATTACAATATATTAGAATCCAGATAAGGAAGGAGATCATGAGATTTCCTTGATTTTCACCTCCAAATCTTAATGGATTCGTGCTTCTTCATCTACATTTCAAAATTTAAATTCTTGGTAGGATACAAACAAGAAAGGAGATCACAATAAATTAGAATCCAAATAAGGAAGAATATTACATGAATCCCTCATTTCCACTCCCAAATCATAATCGACCTGTACTTCCTCATCTATATTTCAAAATAAAGAAGGAGATTACCAAAATCCCCTTAATTTCTGCCCTCAAATGATGATGGATCCATGCTTTTTCATCTATCTGAACAGAATCAAGGATATTTCAAGAGAATAAACTTTGAGAGGGAGAGACTCCCACAACTGAAAGCTCTCATGGTAAGAGGTTCTGAAGTCTTCATTCATCATTCTATTTTCTTTTCTTCTTGTGGATCCATAGGTCTTTGAGTACCCAGACTGAGCTATCAAGCTTAAGACTAAATCGAGATAAAGAAGAAGACTAAGGTCGAGCTACCAAGTCTAAGATTGAGGTAAAGACCGAGCTAAGGTGACGATCAAGATGAAGATCGAGCTATCAAGCCCAAGGCCAAGGTAAAAACTAAGCCTAAGATTGAGTTTACAGAAGGCCAAGGTATTGAGAAAGTCGATCTCAGAAGGTCAATGTCACCTGAAGGCCAATGTATTAAACCAATCTGAAGAGACCAACCTAACAAAACTGATTTGATAAGACCAACATGACAAAGTCGGCTTGAGGAGGCCGACCTAACAAAGTTGATCTGAGGAGGCCAATCTGATAAAGCCGACCTGGGGAGGCCAAGCTAACTAAATCTAACTCTTTTGTAATGCTTGAAGGCAAGACTAGATCCGGACCAAAGACCTTAGATGATCATGAGTGAAGAATACCTCTCATCCCAAGATGAGCAAAGTAGAAATCTTTAATCGTTTGAGAAGCAAGAGATAACCCTATAAGAGGATCCTTGAAGTCCTAGAAGCATCAAGTCAGATTGAAGACCTCAAACAATCATGAGTGAAGAATGCCCCTAGCTTCAAGATTAGTAAAGCAAAAATCTTTGATCATCGAAGAAGCGAGGGACAACCCCATAAGAGGACCCTCAAAGCCTCCAAACCACTCTTAAGCTGAAGACCTCAAGCGACCAAGAAGTGAGGGATAGACTAGAGGACCCTCAAATGACCATTCGCCCCTATGATGAGCTAAGTCGAAGAAAATCTGGACCATTTGAGAATGGAGGGCTAATCCTGGAGGACCCTCGAAGCCTCTAAACTATTCTTGGACTGAAGATCGCAGGCGATCAAAAAGCGAGATATAACCTAGAGGACCCTTGAATGGCCCCATGCCCTTAAGATAAGCTGAGCTAAAGAAAATCTTAAAAGTTCGTGAAGTGAGTCTAACCTTAGAGGACACTCGAAGCTCCCAAACTGCTCTTGGGCCAAAGACCTTGGGTGGCCAAGGTATCCTAGAGGACCCTCAGACGGCACCTTGCCCCGAAGAAAATCTTGGAAGTTCATAAAGTGAGGGCAAATCCTAGAGAACCCCCAAAGCCCCTGAACCACTCTTGGACTGAAACCTCAGGTGACCAAAAAATGAAGGATAACCTAGAGGACCCTCGGATGGCCCCTTGCCCTTAAGGTGAGTTGAGCTGAAGGAAAAACCTTGGAAGTTCGAGAAGTGAGAGCTAACCTTAGAGGACCCTTGAAGCCCTCGAACTACGCTTGGATCAAAGATCTCGGATGATCAAGAAGCGAGAGATAATCTTGAGGACCCTCAAATAGCCCCTTGTCCTTAAGACAAGCTAAGCTATGAGCAATAGTATGGTGAAAAGAATCTTTGGAAGCTCAAAATATTTTCGAATGCCGACTTGACTCGAGATCCTCGAAGGAATAATCAAACCAAGATACCCAGAGCCATCACGAGGATAAACCAAGCTAAAGAATAATGCTACCTTTGAGAGACCACCTAAAGGAAGTTCCTGAGCACCTCGACCAATGCCATCTGACTTAGAAAAGGTTAGGTCGGTTATCCGAATGTGGCTTGTTTAAAGTGATACTGTAATTTCCATGCATCAGATGACTAAATTAGGATTAGCATCGACTACTACTTAAAGCTAACAAGACTATCCCGAAAGATCAGACTAAGAAGAATATCTCTAAGGTCAGTAAGACAATTTAATGTACAAAAAGATATAGATAGCAAAATAAAAAGAAGATGGGGCCAAAGCTTCTGCATAATACATATTAAGAGAATTAATTTGATAATCTCCCTTCGTCCAACCTAATTCTAATTCAGACTCGAGAGTAAAGAGACATATGATAGAAGTAGAAAATTCTTTTCTCGATTAAAGCCAATGCACAGGGAAGTTAGGCCCAGTCCGACCTTGATGCTGATCTACCCAAGCAAGAAAAATCTCAAAATTCACATGATAATTTCTCGTAAACAGATAAGAAAATAATGACATATCTCTTCAGATAGAGTAGGGGATAGCAAATATATCTCGCTAAATAATACAGAAGATAATAATCATATCTCACTCGATCATGCAAAACAAAAAATCTGATTCTTCTTTTTTCTCACGGTACTTCAGTTTATGTTTATAAATAGAAGTCCATAAGAGATTCTTAGGATAAGCACAAAATCTCTCTTATGCTCATTTTTTCTCATCCATTTCAATCTTTTGATTTAAGAGTTAGAAAATTTTCATCGGCCAACTCGATCATAAATTTATTTTATAGATATTATCATCGTGTCCTATTGTGGTCGTGTCCAAGTTGATCCGAAACAGAAGTTTTGTAATAACAATAAGAAAAAAATTATGTGAGATATAAAAAAAATATTATTTTAATGTTCACTCGTCTGTTCATCCTTTTAAGCAGGGCCGGTCCTGACATTTTTTAGACCTAGGGCTAAATGAAAAAATGGGGCCTTCTCTATTAAAAATTAACATACTTTAAATATTAATTATTATTAAAAAATTAATCTACGTGCAATAATTTTCTATAAATATATTCGTTAAGCAATGTATAAAACCCATCATTAATCTATTTAATTATTTTTTTTATTATAATATTGTAGAAAGTCATCTTTGCACCTTATTGGAATGTCAATACAAAATCTAGATCTGGGGCTTGGGGCGGTCGCCCAATTTGACCTGCCCCAGAGCCGGCCCTGCTTTTAAGCAATCATTACATAATTCAACGACGGGTTGGTCTGGAAGGGTTTTTTTTTTTTAATTAATTAATTATTTTTTAATTTGCACGAGAGATATAACCCTATCCCGTCGTGTGCTCACCATCACGTGAATATCACCTCTCCCCATATGGCCAGAAGGCTTATTAATGTGCGTCGTGTGGGCCTCTCCACCATACCCAAAAATCGCTAGGCAACGGTAGTCCTGCTCCAAAGAGGGGCATGCATGGAGGCCCATGCAGAAAACCTACAACGTATAAGCAATTGTTACGGCTAGAGGCACGCAGGAGTCACATGGAGCGGCCTATGTCGGCATTATCCAGTCGTGTCACGTGTGATTGAACAATACGAACTGAAAGGGTAACACGAAATCTCACACAATGATGCTACATCTCAAAGCTAGTCCAATAAAAAAGCTACAAATCCTATCCGACCATTGTGGGTTGGATTCTGTCTTGCCGTAGCATTGCCCTTGTCGGATGGGCGGTGACCCTAGGGAGGAGCCTTATGGGGTTTGATTGTATGTACCATGATTTCTAGTCATCTTAAGTGGGTGGAATAGCGGAGGACGGGAAAGTTCCTTGAGCGCTAATTGATTCCCTTCGTCTGTAATTCATGGATGGGTCCCTCACAGACCTCTTTTTCAGAATAATATAAAAAAAAAAATATAAATATCAAAATAATTCAAAATCAAATTTTTTTACCAAACTAATGCAAAAGAGAAAAATGCCATTTTGAATGACGTTTTTTTCCCTTCCATGTCACCCTATTTTCCACGATGACATTGTCCCAAAAAAAAAAAAAAAAAAACACCAATTGAAATGGCGTCTTTAGAAATGTCATTTTGAATGGCGTTTTTAAAAACACCATTCAAAATGGCGTTTTCAATTTTTCCCATCAAAAAAAATAGAAAAAATCAAAAAATAATGAAAAAAAAAATTTTAATTTGAAATTAATAAATAAATTAAAATTTTAATTTTGATTGAAATTTATAATATAAAGATTTGAATTTGTAATTCAAAAAAAAATAAATTTAGATATTTTTTTCTCAAAATTTTTTTAAAAAATGTAAAAAAAAATATTAAGAAATTTAAAAATAAAAAATATCATAGAAAATGAAAAAAAAAGAGAAAGAAATATGAAAGAAATAAAAATTTAAAATTTAATTGAAAAACATCATTTAAAATGCTTGTCAAAAAAATTAAAAAAAGAATTTAAAAAATAAAATGTAGCATTAAAAAATAAAAATTTTTAAAAAATCAAAAAAAATAAGAATTATAAATTAAAATTTTTAAAAAAATAAAATTTTAAAGATTAATTGAAATAAAAATATTTTTTCAAAATATTTTCTCAAATTAAAGTTAATTTATTTAAAAAAGTTTCAAAAAAATTTTAAAAATAGCCTAAAAAAATTTCATAAAAACATAAAGAATTGAAAAAAATAGAAATTATAATTGTAATTGAAGAATAAAGTTTATAATTTTTAATTTTAAGAAATAAGAATTAAAATTATAATTAAAATTAAAAATAATATTTTAAATAACTAAATTAATTTAAATATTATTTTTTAAAAAATATTTTAAATAAAGGAAAAAAATACGTAATAGAATGTCAAAAAGATAAAAATGGAAGAAAACTAAAATTAAAATTTAAAATTATAAAAATTATAAATTAAATTTAAAAAAATATATCATAAAAGAATAAAATTAAATTAAATTAATTATAATTTATTTTTAGGGTATTTTATAAATGTGACTTAAAAAAAATTAATTTGAATTAAATTTTGATCAAAAAATAAATACATTAAAAAGTTAAAAAATGAGGAAAAATGTGGAAAAAAAATTTGTAAATTGAACTTTAAAAAAAATAATTTTTTATAAATTATTGTAAAAAAATTATCTGAAGAAAAGAAAAAATATTGTAAAAAAATAAAAAATACCCTAAAAAAGAAAGAATTTCATAAAAACAGAAAGAAATGAAAGAAATTAAAAAATAATATAATTATAAATTTGAATAAAAAAATTAAATATTTAATATGAAGTAATAGAATGTCAAAAAGATAAAAATGGAAGAAGACTAAAATTATAAATTTAAATTATAAAAATTATAAATTAAATTAAAAAAATATATCATAAAAGAAGTAAATAAAAGAGAAAAAATGGTAATAAAATAGAAATTATAATTATAAATAAAAAAAATTAATTTTAATTTAAATTAAAAATTATCATTCAAATTACTATCCTCATTAAAAAATTTAATAAATTTAATAAATCAAAAAAAAATAATTAAACAAATAATGAAAAAAAAATTAAAAAAATTAAATAAAAAAAAAAGAATGCCGAAGGGAATGACGTTTTCTTCTTTCCCCCTTCTTCTCTCGTTCTCCCTCTTCTCCCTTCTCCCTCTTCTCCCTTCTCCGGCGTCTCTCCGGCAGCACGGCGATGAGCTGCCTCCTCTCTCTCCCTCTTCCTCTCTCTCCTCCTCTTTTTCGTTGGCCACCTGTTTTTCTTATAAAATATACTTCCAAAAATATTGAAATTACCTCCAATAGATTACACATCTTTTGTTCTTGCTTTTGAGACTTCCGAATCAGATCTGATAAATACTTTGTAACCATCAAAATCAATTCAAAGAGCAACATTCGATATATTATTATTTACGTTATAATTTTTATAATCCTTTCAGCATAATTTTTTTTCTCCTAATGTTCTGAGACACGTTCGAATATGTGTATCCATATGCACAAATCATAATATCCGATCATTTGAAATTAAATAATATAAAATAAAATCAACATTTGATATTATTAAATAAAATAAAAATATCTAACGTACAAAAAAAATAGTACAATAAAAATATAAAAAATACTAAATATAAATATAACAAAGATTAAGTCCCACAAGGACGTCGCGGCGCCCGTGGTCGCTTGGACCTTCTCAGGAAGGTCCTCGCCGGCTGCTCCTGCTGTGATGGCTCCTCCCCTATATCAGTGGAGAAGATCTGCTGATCATGCTGCTCAGGAATAACTGATGCTGTCGGATCATCTACGGACTGAGAGACCCGTTCAACTCTCTCATCTGGATATACGGATGGACCTGAAAAGAAAGTATCATACTCATGTGGCCAACTGGTACCCGGTGATGTCATCTGGGGGATGTAGGAAGAAGAAGACGCTGCCATCTGTGGATGAAAAGACGGTGGCATCTGTGCAGCATCGAATGATGACATATGCGGAATATGCGGTGATAGCATATGTGAAACATATGGTGACGGCGTATAACTCATATCTGACACCCGAACTACTCCATACCAAGGTGCACAGGTATGTGGATCAACACCAATCGCCATCAATGTTCCGGAACTTGTTCTCTCTATCTCCCGCAGTATCTGAATCCGCTCGTCCTCATCAGTCGTAGATAAAGCACGACGAGCGTCCAACACGAGATCCGACATAGAATCAGTCTATAAAATAAAAATAGAACAATTAGTATAAAACAGTCAGTATAGTGTAAAATATAAAACAGAAATATAACACAAATAACATGAAGTAATTTTCATAATCTTACCAAAAGACGCACAGTAGAACTCTCGCCCTCGTATTCAGAAACTGCATATTGAGACTGTCCAATGACTCGCACCGTAATACTAAAAAACCAAGCCATGTAGTCATCAGTATATGAACGGCCTCTCAAAATAGGATCACCATGAACAATGTGATCTCGACGTGCATCCCAAATATCGATATACTATGCATGTCTGATACGCCAGTCAATACGAGCTCTCCCTCGTCGATCAATACGATGAAGTCTCTGGCTGGTATCAAACTGCTCTGGGATGCTCTGAGTCTGACCAAACTGCCGCAGGACACGATCGGGAAGATGCCACTCTACCACATCAAAATAAATAAGTGGCACCCTAGCAGTCCATATGTCGTGTCCAACTGTACACATCTGCGGCAGTATAGCCAATATCCCATCCGTATATGGCTCCCACAAAAACTGATATAGTTAAAATAAAAAAAATTAGTAAGCTAAAATTTTAATAGATTATGAATACTGTAAAATGATATTTGTAAAAAATTCAAAATTTACCCGTCTAGATATATCAACTAATGTATCCAACTGGCACCTATAAACCTGTGCCACTCTTGTCGATACATGATGAATGTTGAATGCAACGTTCCATCTGTTTCACAATGTACTAATATTAAATAAATTTGAAATAGTAAATTTCAAATAAAAAAATAATATTTCGATACCTGTATCCCAATGGTCCGTCTAGTCTGAATGGAACATCAGGATCTTGCTGCTCTGATGGTCGCGGCCCACCGTCGGGATGCGGGGCCCGCCGCCGGCCGTCTGTGGTCGGTGGCCAAGGAGAAGGGAGAGAGAGAGGAAGAGAGAGAGAGAGGAAGAGAGAGCGGAGGGGGCCGCGGCCCACCGTCGGGATGCGGGGCCCGCCGTCGGCCGTCTGTGGCCGGTGGCCAAGGAGAAGGGAGAGAGAGAGGAAGAGAGAGAGAGAGAGAGGAAGAGGGAGAGGACGGGGTCGGGGCCCGCCGTCGGGATGCACGGCCCGCCGCCGGCATGCACGGCCCGCCGTCGGCATGAGAGAAATAGAAAAAGAGAGAGAGGGGAAGAGGGAGAGAGAAAGAGGAAGAGGGAGAGAGAGGCGGGAAGAGCTCACCGCCGCCGAGAGCTAGCCGCCGTGCCGCCGGAGAGACGTCGGAGAAGATCGAGAAGGGAGAAGGGAGAAGGGAGAAGGAGAAGAGGGAGAAGGAAGAAGGAGGGAAAAAAGAGTTTGGGGAGGGGAAAACGCCATTCTCTTTGGCGTTTTCTCCTTTTTTTTAATTTTTTTTTAATTTTTTTAATTATCTATTTGTAATCTTTTAATAAATAAATTTAATTAAATAATAAAAATAATAATTTAAATGATAATTTTTAATTAAAATTAAAATTAAATTTATTTAAAATTTACAATTATAATTCTTATTTTATTACTATTTATTTATTTATTTTTTTTATGATATTTTTTTTAAATTTTTTTTAAAATTTTTATTATTTGAAATTATAATTTCAGTTATCTTCCATTTTTATCTTTTTAGCATTCTATTACGTATTCTTTTCCTTTAGTTAAAATATTTTTTAAACAATTATGTTTAAATTAATTTAATTATTTAAAATAATATTTTTTATTTTAATTATAATTATAATTTTTATTTTTTAAAATTAAAAATTAAAAATTTTATTTTTCAATTAGAATTACAATGTCTATTTTTTTTCAAATCTATTTTTTTCCTTTCTTTCTTTTTTAGGGTATTTTTTATTTTTTTACAATATTTTTTCTTTTCTTCAGATAATTTTTTTACAATAATTTAAAAAAAATATATTTTTTTAAAGTTCAATTTATAAATTTTTTTCCATATTTTCCTCATTTTTTAACTTTTTAATGTATTTATTTTTTGATCAAAATTTTATTCAAATTAAATTTTTTTAACTCACATTTATAAAATACCCTAAAAAAGAAATTATAATTATTTTAATTTAATTTTATTCTTTTATGAAATATTTTTTTTAATTTAATTTATAATTTTTATAATTTTAAATTTTAATTTTAGTTTTTTTCCATTTTTATCTTTTTGACATTCTATTACGTATTTTTTTTCCTTTATTTAAAATATTTTTTAAAAAATAATATTTAAATTAATTTAGTTATTTAAAATATTATTTTTAATTTTAATTACAATTTTAATTCTTATTTCTTAAAATTAAAAATTATAAACTTTGTTCTTCAATTACAATTATAATTTCTATTTTTTTTCAATTCTTTATGTTTTTATGAAATTTTTTTAGGCTATTTTTAAAATTTTTTTTGAATCTTTTTTAAATAAATTAACTTTAATTTGAGAAAATAATTTGAAAAAATATTTTTATTTCAATTAATCTTTAAAATTTTATTTTTTAAAAAATTTTAATTTATAATTCTTATTTTTTTTATTTTTAAAAAATTTTTATTTTTTAATGCTACATTTTATTTTTTAATTTTTTTGACAAGCATTTGAAATGATGTTTTTCAATTAAATTTCAAATTTTTATTTCTTTCATATTTCTTTCTCTTTTTTTCATTTTCTATGATATTTTTTATTTTTAAATTTCTTAAGATTTTTTTTCATATTTTTTAAAAAAAATTTGAAAAATAAATATCTAAATTAATTTTTATTTTGAATTGCAAATTCAAATCTTTATATTCTAAATTTCAATCAAAATTAAAATTTTAATTTATTTATTAATTTCAAATTTTAAAAAAAAAAATTTCATTATTTCTCGATTATTTCTCCTTTTTTTTGTGGAAAAAATTGAAAACGCCATTTTGAATGGCGTTTTTAAAAACGCCATTCAAAATGGTATTTTTAAAGACGCCATTTCAATTGGCATTTTTTTTTTCTTTTTTTTTTTTGGGACGATGCCATCGTGGAAAATAGGGTGACGTGGAAGGAGAAAAAATGCCATTCAAAATGGCATTTTTTTTTTTTGCATTAGTTTGATAAAAAAATTTGGTTTTGAATTATTTTGATATTTAAATTTTTTTTTCATATTATTTCGGAAAAAAGCTCGTCCCTCACATGAGTCATGAATATTTTAATTTAGATACATTAAATATTGTAGTGCCATAGGACTGCAACTAATAAATCCTTTTGTCACATTTTATTCAAAATCATGGGTATTACTTGATTATTTTTTATCTTTGTTCTTCCGCAGGCATCAAGAAAATGCTTTACTCAAATCGCATGAATCATTTGCAATGAAATCCTTTTTGCAGTATTTAATGTCTTTATAACTATTTAAATATTCTAATGCTTTATCTAAAGTGGTAACTGGATGGATGCGATGCATGTTTAAGGATAAACAAAGCAGAGTGAGTGATACGTCAGCATCAATAGCAAAACATATGAAAAGTAGGATGAGATTCAAAGGGGAGTAGACGATCATTTTGCTACATAATCAACATTGGAGTGCATCCGGTGTATTGTATCAACTTTTTGTTTCAAAACTGTGCAGAGATAAAAATAAAAAAGTATGGTATATTAATTGTCATATGAGAATAATAGTTATAGTATCTAGTGTTAACCTTTTCCTAGTAGGTGTTTGGGCTAGCTGTCATGGAAGCAGTGTGTTGGGGTAAACCGATCGATTTTTAACTTTTGTCACTACAACTCCGACTGCATATCTATTGAACATATGGTTTCGACTCTTCATCGATCGACTGAGCGAACCGTATCGACTTACTGTCGGCTGACCGACTAATGTCGGCTGACCGACTAATGATTCGACTACTACCGATCGACAGCGAACGACTTAGACCGTCGGCATAATAGAACTACTAACCTACGGTCGCTCATATATTGTACCGACATATGGTCGGCGAATCTGCTCAACATACTATAACCATCACAAACGGTTATCGACTACGTGTCACGGCTATTAAGGAGAATTAACGTCCTACTAATTCTATATTTATGGCCCGACAATTTAGCGTCATAAAAAGTGGGACTACGTGCTCAACGGTTATACCAGAATCATCTATAAAAAGGGGGTAAGTGAGTAGGATTGGTAAGCCATCTTTGGGCCAGAACTTTGCTACTTTCGACATTTAAAAATGACTGTTCACTAACTTTCATATCTGACTTAAGCATCGGAGAGTCTCCGTCGGACACCAATTCGGTCTGTGTGGATGCTGTCTTGCAGGTGCTCGTTACCGGTGACAGACGATGGAGAGTTGACCGCAACAGATTGGCGCACCAGGAAGGAGAAATATCATATACACCATGACGAAGATCAGAGCCCAACACTCGACTGCAACCAGATCAGTGAGGCACTCTTCCCATCGGGAAGAGGTTCTTCCCCCTCCTCCAATAGCAGAGCCTAGTTCCTCACGTCCTGTAATCACCACGGACGTCCAGATCACTGCGCTTGTGCAGAAATGAATGTTCTCATGGAGGCAGTCAAAAGCCTCCAACAACAGCAAACCCAGCAGCAACCGCCGGCGGAGCAACCGGTGGCACAGTTGGTGCCATCCAGGCACAACCGCCGTCATCTGCGGTGATCACCTTCTCCTTCTTCGGAGCGACCATCTCGGCTCTCCCGTCGAGACGAACAAAGGCATTCTCGACACTCTCACCATGCCACCCACCACTCGCGACGTTCCTCTCCTTCTCATTTCGATCATATTAGGAAGGAAAAATGGCCGCGGACACCTTTTGCTTCTCCTTCAAACTCGTCGGGGGATTCTACCTCCAGAGTTTTCCAGCAAGATGGTTCGACGACTACGAACGCAAGTTTCAGAAAATCAACCACCGACTCATCCAGCTTCAGGTGGAAGGTCGGAAGTCCTCCAACGACTACGACTTTCACACTGTCCAGCCTCTCTCTCGGTACATCTTGGACGAGCGGATCCCATCTCGGTTCAAGATGCCGCAAGTGAAGCTATATGACGGCTCTACCGGCCTAATCGACCACCTTGAGAGCTATAAGGCTCTCATGATGATTCAGGGGGCGACCGACACCCTTTTGTGCATCGACTTCTCGATGACTCTTTAGAAAGATGCTCGAGCCTGGTACTCCGGACTTCAGTCGGAAAGTATATACTCTTTTGGGCAGCTCGAACATTCTTTCATGGCTCACTTCAGCACCAGTCGAAGGCCGCCACAAACCTTTGATAGTCTTTACTCGATCAAGCAGGGAGAGACTAAGATACTTCGAGATTTTGTGGCCCGTTTTAATACAGCCACGCTTGAGGTCAAAGACCTCAATGAAGATATGGCCATATCGATCATGAAAAGAGGTCTGAAGAGACTCGATTCACATATTATTTGGACAAGACTCTCCCTCAGACTTATACTGAACTTCTGGAGCATGCATACAAGTATATGCGTGCGAACAAAGGAGCTTCTGATTGACGCCAGATAGAAGGCAAAGGTCAGAAGAAAAAAAAATAGAAGAAGGGAGGAGCTCCGATCGAATCAAGTCGGCCATCTTTCCATAAGCGAGCTTCACCCCGACGACAGAGTCCAAGACTGAGTTACGGCAGATATGACTCCTACACTCCTCTTTCTGCTCCCTGTGTGCAGATCCTCATAGAGATCGAATGAGCAGAATACCTACGACACCCTCTACCAATGAAAGCATCATCAAAAAATCATGATCGGAGGAAGTATTGTCGGTTCCATCGCGATCATGATCACGATACCAAACAATACATCCAAGGGACGAGATAGAAGTCCGGATTCGATGAGGCTATCTCAAAAAATACCGAAGAGATCTGCCAACTCAACCTCCTACTGATCGACGACCTCAGCCAACTGAGGAAGCTGTAAATAATCAGCCATCTACAGGGATAATCAATATGATCTCCAGATGACTGGACTGAGGGGGCAACTTTCTAAGAAGAGTCGGCGAAATGGCGACGACTCAACAATGTAACAACTTTTTCGAAAGAGGATGTTCAGAGAATTCAGACTCTCCATGATAATGTTGTTGTTGTCTCGACAATAATAACAAATTATGATGTAAAAAAAAATTATAGATAATGAAAGTTTAACTGATGTTTTGTTTTGTTCGATTTTCTCTCGAATGTGACTACCGACTCAGGAGAGTCTCGACACCATTAGTCGGCTTCACAAAAGATGCTGTCACATTGGAAGAAAAAATCTTCCTCCTCTTAACCACTGGAACCGATCCACAACAGAGCACCATCTTCATAACGTTCACGGTAGTTCGAGTACCTTTGACTTATAACGTCATACTCGGATGATCTGGACTCAACACTTTGAAAGTAATGATTTTGACATACCATTTATTAGTCTGATTCCTAACAAAAAATAGAGTCAGAGAGATGCGTGGAGATCAGCAACTTATCTGACACTGCTTTCTTGTCTCCATCCAAAATAATAAACCTGAAGACTCTCTGTCTGTCGACAAACTAGACTAAAGAGAGAATCAGGAAAGGGGTGAACCAGCTGAACAACTATTTCTATCTCGCTGAAAGAAGATCCCGAGAAAACGGTCCAACTTAGATTGCAACTGTCTGACTCAGAGCGGCAATAATTAATAAAATTACTCAAAGCCAACACCAATATTTTTGCTTGGTCGACCACCGACATGTCTAAAATTTCTTCAGAAGTAATAACTCACCCATTTAACATCAGCCCGAATGTTAAGTCAATGAGACAAAAGAAGTGACCTTTTGCCCTTGAAAGATAAAAGATCATTGATGAAGAAGTCGACAAGCTCCTCGTAGTAGGCTTTATCAAAGAAGCTACATATCCTGATTGGCTCGCCAATATGCTAATGGTGAGAAAAGTCAATGAAAAGTGAAGAATCTGCATCGACTATACAGATTTGAATGAAGCTTATCCGAAGGATAGCTTTCTATTATCGAAGATCGATCAACTGGTTGATGCGACTTCAGGCCATCGACTTCTAAGTTTTATGGATGCCTTCGTCGGATATAATTAAATTTGGATGGCATCAGAAGATGAGGAGCATACAGCTTTTGTAACCGATAAAGGCATATACTGCTACAAAATAATGCTTTTCAATTTGAAAAATATCGGAGCTACCTATCAACGGCTTGTCAATAAGATCTTCAAGGCACAGATCGGACAAAATATGAAAGTATATGTGGACGACATGCTGGTGAAGAGTCTCCAAATTTTAGATCATATTTAGAATCTAAAAGAAGCCTTTGGCACACTTCGACGATATCAGATGAAGTTAAACCCGACCAAGTATATGTTTGGGGTAACCTCTAGAAAATTTTTTGGATTTTTTATTTCACAATGAGAAATCGAGACTAATCCCAAAAAGATAAAGGTCATCATCGACATGAAACATCCGAGCTCAAAGAAAGAGATACAGCAACTCAACAGAAGGATCATCGTACTCAGTCGATTCATTTCTAGGTCGGCCAAGAGATGCTTGCTATTCTTCAAAACTTTGCAGCAGACGAAGGACTTCTCATGGTCGGGTGAATACCGACAGTCCTTCAAAGATTTGATAAAATACTTGGCTTCTCCACCTTTGCTTATAAAATTGAAGATCGGAGAGACATTGTATCTCTACTTGGTGACTTCAACAGAAGCGGTTAGTTCGATGCTCGTCCAGAAGGATGAAAATCGAATCTATCAACTGATCTACTACACCAGTAAAGTGCTTCACAATATCAAAATCCGATACTCAAGAGCAAAAAAAATGATCTACGCTCTAATCATATCGGTACAATGACTTCATCTGTACTTCCAAACACATCTAATTATGGTCTTGACAGATCAGTCGTTGAAGACGATCTTACATCGACCTGATATGTCAGGTCGGATGGTGAAGTGGGTAGTGAAGCTTAGCGAGTTCGACATACAATATCACCCACGACCGTCCATAAAGGCGTAAGTTCGGGCCGAGGTCATCGCAGAATGTACAATATCCGATAATAAGCTAGAAGATACAGATGATAATACAATAAAGCAGGTTACAACTCCTGAATTCGATCTAAGGTCGAGCTGGATGCTGCACATCGATGCAGCATCTAATGCAGAAGGTAGTGGAGCTGGCCTTATACTCACAAATTTCGAAGGGATAGTTACTGAATATGCCCTTCGGTTCAACTTTAAAGCCTCAAATAATCAAATCAAATATGAAGCACTCTTAGTCGACTTGAAAATAGCCAAAGAGCTTGAAATCGACAGTTTGAAAGTCTTCACTGACTCACAACTGATTACTGGATAGGTCAAGGGTGAATTTGAAGTCCAAGACCCCACTATGATGGAGTATCTTCAGAAGATGAAAGATATTACAGCGAGCTTAAAATATTTTGAGATCTTTCATATTCTCAGAACTAAAAATGCTCGGACCGATATACTTTCACGATTGGCTACTACCGCTTTTAACTCGTTGGGTTGGACATTCATTGAATGCCTCGAACAGTCGAGTATCGATAAAGTCGAGAAAGTATTGCAGCTCACTATCGAACCAAGCTGGATGGATTCGATCGTCCAATACTTGATCGATGGGATTCTTCTTGCAGATCCTTCAAAAGTCAAACGACTCCGATAGATGGTCTCTCAATATGTAATAATAAATGGTTATCTTTACAAAAGGTCGTTCTCACTTTTCTTGCTACAGTGTTTGGGACCTACAGATGCCGACTATGCACTTAGAGAAGTATACGAAGGAATTTGTGAAAATCACTTGGGGGGCAAATCTCCAGCTTATAAAGTCCTACGATAAGGATGCTATTGGCCCATCATGAAGAAAGATATAGCTGAACTTGTCCGAAAATGGGAACCATATCAATGGTATGCAAATATACAACATTAATCGGTTAGTCAGTTGACATCGATTGTAGCACCATGGCCCTTCGTATAATGGAGAATCGACATACTTGATCTTTTTCCCTCGACATCTGGTCAGAAAAAATTCATAGTGATTGCTATTGACTATTTCACAAAATGAATAGAAGCCAAACCTCTGGCCCAAATCACTGAAAACAAAATAGAAGACTTCATTCATAAATCCATCATTTATAGATTCGATTTACCGCACACCATCATCACCGACAATAGTCGATAATTCGACAATCAAAATTTCAGAGAATTTTGTGTGAAGTTTCATATCATACACAAACTCACGTCAGTTGGCCATCTACAATCAAATGGAGAGGTGGAGGTAACCAATCGAACAATCTTGCACGGGCTCAAGACCCGACTGAATGAAGCCAAAGACCTCTGAGTGGAAGAATTATATCTGATCTTATGGGCGTACCGAATAACTCTTCGCATACCGACTAGAGAATCTCTCTTTAATTTGACTTATGGAGCAGAAGCAATGATCCCACTCGAGATCGGACTGCCATCAACAAGGATGGAATAATACAATGAGCTGACCAATTTCGAATATCGGAGAGCCGACTTAGATCTCTTTTCAGAACTCTGACAGCAAGCTCAAGTTCAGATGGCTATATATCGGTAAAGAATAGTCTGATATTATAATACAAGAGTCAAGTCGAAGGTCTTCCGATCAGGAGATTTGGTCTTAAGAAAAGCAAAAATCTCAAAATCTTTAGATCGAGAAAAACTATTTTTGAATTGGAAAGAATCTTACAAAATATCTGAAACTCTTAGATCGGATGCATATCGACTAGAAATCTTTGAAGGGTCGGCAATACCTCGAACATGGAATGCCGACAATTTAAAAATGTATCACTCATAAAGTTGTTGATATATACATTATTTGGAATGCAATACAAAAATTTTAGAATCACAAGCCTTGGTAAAGTTCTATCAATGATCGACTATATGTCGGCTTTCATTGTAAAAGCCGAACTATCGACTGTACTTCGACATGGAGTTTATTTCAGCTTTCACTATAAAAGCCAGAGAATCAACTACTTCGGTGTTGACTGTATTTCAGTTCTCTTATAAAAATCGACATACCGACTGCAATCTCAAACCGACATCAAATATACAGGCTTTCACTGCAAAAGCCGTAGTGCCAATTATATCTCGATTTTCAATGTCGGCTTTCTAATGTAAAAGCTGACTATAGTCGAAAGACTAATATGCTGACTTAGCCCTAGCTAAGCGGAATGAACTGTTAAGATGACCAAGATCAGATTGAAATTATATCAACATGGCTACGACCAGTCGAAGGATATTCGGCTTGCCATCGATTATCAAATGATCTGACATACAAATTCGACCAAGTATCGGGTACAGGATATTTGATTTATCATCATTATCCTAACTTCTATTAAGTACATCAAAGACTACGTGACTAACGGATATTCTACAAGTTCTATCGAATGATCGGATCGTCGATTAATGTTCGGTGGCTACTTTATATTGTAGACATTGCAGACTTAATATTCTAGACAAACAGTTCAAACTTAGAAGAAAATGCTTTCGTTCATTGTCAAAAAGAAGTTACAAAATTAGATCGAAGTCCGATAACATATATCTGATTACACAAAAAGGAAAGTAAAATACACCGACAAAGCTTCGTTGCCATTCCAATTCCTTTGCTCTGGTGTAGTGTCGGTGATTTGAACAACTTCAGGCACGGTCGATGCTTCATCTTGAGTCGGTGCGGCTTCTTCTTCAGCAACCCCGTCTTTCGATCTTGGAAGGATGATGCTGCTCAAGTCGAGATTTGGATATAATTTTTCGACCGCATCTCGATCGTCTTCATATCCGACATAGTACGAGGTGAAGCCACCTTCGAGGATCTCTTCTTTGAATTCTTTTGAACTTCAAAAATCCTCGATTGTCTGACTCAATGCCTCTCTTGCTGACTCCACTTCCGCCTTCACCAAATCAGCATCGGCTCGAGCGGAGGATGACTCTTCTTCGGCTAGTGCCAACCTTTCCAGGCTGGCCCGATGACATCCACATTCGGCTTCAAGTTCTTCGATGCATCCGTCTCGCTCCCGTCGAAGCCGGTGGATAGAGTGCTTTTTGCTCTTAACCTGCAACTCAAGAGCTGAAATAGTCTCGAGAGTCGACTTAAGTTTGGCCTCCGAGGATGCTAAGTCGTTAGTTAGTCAAAAAATCTCCTCCTGAAGCTTGGCTTCCCGCTTTGTTGCCGACTTAAGCTGTTTGAGTGCAACTGCTTTCTCAGCATCGACGGCTGTCACCTTATTCATCCACGACCTATGAAAGTCACCGACCTTCACGTAGCTGGCTTCCAGGTCGAATATATCATGGATCAACTACAGACAGAAGATAAGTCGGATTAAAAAAAAAAGAAAAAAAAAACTTATCCTGATTATCATCGAGTAAAAGGATGAAAACATGTCTGCCACCGTCCGTTTCTTCTAATGCTCCTGATCAATTGGAAGAAGAGCGGCTTGGCACAATCGCTTGGCCAATGTTAGATTGGCCAAGGCCGATTCATCACCAGACACTTGAAGGTCGAGGTGAACTGTCTGGCCCTCTGATGCTGCATCTTCCGTCGAAGTCACCGGAGCTTTCTCCCGGTCCCTTGTCGACGGCCCCATGTTCGAAAGCGAGGGGAAGCTTGAACTCGATTGCGCCCCAGCTGAAGGAGCAACTGGCACAGTCACAAATTGTTCAGGTTCTCCTACCTCGACCCGAACCTCAGTTGATAGAACTACCGACAGTGCTTCGACAGTTCTCCTTGCCGCCCTTTTTTCGGACGACGCAGTAGGGAGCACTGTCGGGGCTGACAGTGCCAGGATTGACTCAGGAACCGATGTAGACGGAGCATCGGGTTCCTCAGTCGGTGTTGAAGTGACGACTGGAGCTGGTGTTGAAGTTGCCACTCGAACTTGCATCAAAGTTTGATGCCTTTTCGACGGTCGAGAAGGTCCAGCATCAGACACTGTCCTCTTCCTAGCAGTGTGCTGATGAATGTCGGTGCTCGACACTTGTACCCTCATCTGCATGGCTGCAATTATAACAGAAGTTAGTACAACTGAAATGATAAACATTTAATTTAAGTATTTTAAATTAAAAAATTATATTTAATTTATCTTATTTATTAAGAATTTGATGTTTCTTTCTATGTTTTACAGGAAAGGTGATCGCCGATACAAAGAGTCCGATTCATAGATCAAAAAGACTCAAGATTGAAGAAAATTAGATTTAAAATAAAATTAAAATAAAAGAAAGATGCATCCGGTATTATAGAAAATGAAGATACTATGCAAGGAATCTAAAAAAGATATAGATGTCATTATGAAAGAATTTTTGTTTCTTTTTTGAATATAAAAAAAAAAGAAAAGGGTTTCACGTGAATTCTTTGGCTCCTGGGCGCGCGTGAATTTTTTTGGCTCCTGGGCACGCGTGACTCCTTTGGCGCGTGAATGCGCGTGAACACGCGGGAAGCTGGCGCGTGGATGCGGTCTGGACGCGGGGCGCGGATGCAGGACGCGGCGCTGACGCGGGCACGGGTGCACATCTCGCGGGTGTGGGCGCACTGCAGACAAGTTGAAAATAAAAAAAAAAATAATATTTAGAAATATTTTGAAAGATTTATATTTTTTTAGTCCCACATCAAAAAAATCATATAAAACTCCTCCCTCCTAACACCTATAAAAATACTTTTGTACTCCCATTAGAAGGGGAGTCCAGAAATTCTTCTAAAGCCTTGCATAGAGGAATAGAAAGGGACTACTTCATGAGCAGCTAGGCTAGCAGTCTCGGGAGTGGAGAAGAAATTTTGTAACGACACAGAGATGGTTTATTGTTCTAAACTTTTCTGTATTTCTTTATATGCAATAAAGATTATGCTTTTTATTTAAATTGTCATGAGTTCTTTATTTGCTCCCTATCATATGCTTTTATTTATGCTTTCTTGTTAGATTAATATTAGGAATAACTTTTACTTTCCGGAGACGCGTCGTGATCTACGGATACGGGGCGTGCCGAGGAAAGAAGAGTTGTGTACCTAGTCTTTCCGGAGACGCGCCGTGATCTACGGGTACGGAGCGTGCCGAAGAAAGACAGATATTTTTTCTAAGATTAATCACATCTATTTAGTTAAAAAAGAGATACAACTCTGCTAGTGCAAATTAATTCAAAACTCCCGAGCTCTTTTTATTTTTTAATTACCTCAATTTTACGATAATTTATTTTCTAAATCAAAAACAACGCTTCTTTCTTTTATCTTGCAATCTCAACTTAGCCCAAGGTCCCTGAGGATACGATCTCGACTCATCCTACCTACGTAGTGAGTAGAGTTATTTTTGGTGCTATCAACGACTACGCATCAAATTTTGGCGCCGTTGCAGGGGATCTTGGCACGGTTGAATTAAAAAAAAAAAAATTGAAAAAAAAAATTTTTTTTTTAAATTTTTTTTTTTAAAAAAAAATATATATATACTTTTCAGTTTTTATTTCTCGTTTTAAATTTTTTTTCAGTGCTTTCTAGCTAGATGATCTTATTTGCATAATTACAGAATTACCTTGCATAACTAATTTACTATTTAGAATTTTGCTGCTTAGAATAATTTGCTACTTTCATAGCCCAGTAATTTATTGCTTTTTAGACTTAATCACTTAAATTTATTTTCTTGCAAAACTAAAAAAAAAAATTAAAAAAAAAATATAAAAAGATAAAATTATATATATAAAAAAAAAACCACTGATATTTCATAACACTTAACTAAAATAGCGTAACCTCAAATATAAAAATTTCTAACTTGATTGGACACCTTGTTTCTTTGCATTGCATCTCCATAATTAATCTTAAGGGCAATAACCCATTAACCAGATAAGGTGGAGATTTGATCACCCTTCCTTGGCCCACAAATCACTCCCGTGCATTTGCATAACCTAGACCTTAATTTAAAATCAACTAGACGTCAGCCCTAGGAATTTTGAGCTCAATAGGATAAGAAAGCTCTAGAGTTGAACCGAGTGCGGATTGGTTAATTGCTCGGTGTCTAAGGCAAGTGGTTAAAGAAAGTGGTTTTCAATTAGTTCCGTTGACTGACCTGGCCAACTTAGTTGGTGTCTAAGGAAAGCAACGAGCAGGGAACCTCCCACATCTTACGCTTACCTGGCCGAGTCAGTTAGTCAGTCTTGAGCTTGGAGTGCTCAAAAGCAATCTTGAAAGTTAGGAGCTGTCTAGATCTAAGTTAACCTTAGGATAGAGAGTCTATGATTGTTTAAGTTGATTGCAATTAACATCTAAACATTAATTAATTTCTCCCTTTTCATAGATTTAAGATTCTTAGGTTCTTCTCTTTAGATTTTCTTCATTCTTTTCTCACTTTATTATAAAAATATATATTATAAAAAAATAAATAAAAAAAAAATTTCTGTGTGTGCTCTACAGTATAATTGTAAGGTGTATGCTTGGCCGTAGATCATTACGATCAAAAATCCAACCTTTTGATCCAGAAATAGAAAGAACCTTTAGAGCCAACAGACATAAAAAGATGGACCAAAATCAGGAGAATGATCCACCCAAGCAATTGAAGGAGTACTTTACTCCTTCCACATATACCTACTCTCCTTGTATTCAAGTACCCCCTGTGGAGGCCACTCAATATGAAATTAAGTCCAGTATAATCCAAATGTTACCTTCATTTTATGGACTTAGTAATGAAGACCCTTATAAACATCTTGAAGAATTTCTTGAGATATGCTCAACTATTAAAATTCACAACTTCTCCGATGATGCTCTTAGGTTGAAATTATTCCCTTTCTCACTTAAGGACAAAGCCAAATACTGGCTACATACTTTGGATTCCATGACTATATCAACCTGGGACCAGCTGCAAGGAGAGTTTCTCAAGAAATATTTTTCCATAGGAAAAACTAATCAAATAAGGAAAGCCATAACTAGTTTTTCCCAATTAGATGGAGAAATGTTTCATGAAACATGGGAGAGATTAAAAGACCTTATTAGAAAATGTCCCCACCATGCTGTACCCAAGTGGCAGTTAATCCAATATTTTTATGATGGGCTCTCTGAAAGACATCGACAAATGGTCGATGCATCATGCGGTGGGACATTTATGCTGAAAAGTGAGGATGAGGCATGGCAACTGTTTGAAATTTTAAGTGAAAATTCATTACATCATATGTCTGCCTCTATTAGAGATAAACCCATGTTAAACCCAAAAAGAGGTGGAATATATGAAGTAGGAAATGCAATAGATATCCATCAAAAGGTAGATGAACTGTCCCAAAAATTAGATCATCTTTTAAATACTGGACAATCCCCGATTCCACCTAATCCAATCCAAGAAATTTGTGCATTGTGTGCAAGTCCGAACCATTTTGTTAATGAATGCCCAGCCGCACCTCAATTTCCTGAGTTTGTGCACGAGCAGGTTCAACAAGCTCAAGTCCAACAAGCTCGCAGACCAGGAAACGATCCTTATTCGAACACTTATAACCCCGGCTGGAGAAACCATCCAAATTTTTCCTGGAGACCACAACCAGTGGTTGGTCCTGCCACACCTCGACCTCAATATCAAGACCCAACATATAGGCATGGACCATACCATCAATTCCAAAATATTCCTCAACCGTCTACTACTGGTCACAGCTCAGCTTTTGAGGAAAAAGTCCTGAAAGCACTAGAAAGATTAGAAGTCAACACTCAGATCCTTAACTCCCACACACAATCCATTGCTAAGCTAGAGACCCAAATAGGTCAACTAGCGACTGCATTCAGTAGGAGGGAAGAAGAAAAATTACCTAGCCAACCTGAGAGCAACCCAAGAGGGCAATTTGTGATTGAGAGTTATAATACCCCAGAAGCTTTTTTTGAACATGCCAAATCAATCATGACTCTGAGAAGTGGGAAGGTCATTGAACACACTAGTAAAACCAATGAGACTGACCCTAAACCTCTAACCGAATCCAAATCACCCAAGAACAAGGAGGACCTGAAAATAGAGAAGGAACCAACTGCACCGGAATCATCTTACTTGCCTAAAGCCCCATTTCCGGATGCCCTGAAAGCCCCTATTCCTGCAGATAAGAAGGGAGGAAAACTCGATGAGATGTTGGAATTGTTTAAGCAAGTCCAAATTAATCTTTCCCTTCTAGACGCAATCAAACAGGTCCCTGCTTATGCCAAATTTTTGAAGGATTTGTGCACCCAAAAATGTAAATCTAGATCACAAATCCCAAAGAAAGTACGTCTCACTGAACAGGCTAGTTCTGTCGTCCAGCATGCCACTCCTCCAAAGCTTAAAGACCCAGGAGCCCCCATCATTTTCTGTGTTATAGGAGATTATCACATTGAAAAAGCTCTTCTAGATTTAGGGGCAAGTGTGAATCTGTTACCTAGTTCGGTGTATGAACTTTTTGGATTTGGAGAACTGAAACCCACATCAGTCACATTACAGTTAGCCGACAGATCAATTAAGGAACCACGTGGAATGCTTGAGGATGTCTTGGTCAAGGTAGATGAGTTTTACTTTCCAGTTGATTTTCTGGTTCTCGATATGGAATTAAGTGGCAACCCCAGACAAATTCCCATTATCTTAGGACGACCTTTCCTAGCTACGGCGAATGCATGCATCAATTGTAGGACAGGAGTCATGGACGTATCGTTTGGGAATAAGAAACTGAGACTGAATGTGTTTGGTGCTTTCCAAGGACCATCAATGGATAGTTGCTTCAAAGTAGATACACTAGAAGACATTATAGAAGATGCAACACCCACAATTCTAGCACCTGATCCCTTAGATACTTGCTTGGCTCACTTTGGAGTGTATGACTTTAAGGGATATATGAAAGAAGTTAACATATTGTTGGATACACCACATGATAAAACTACTCCTCCATGGACAATCAAGTATGAGCCATTGCCCATCTTTTTTTGGTTTTATTGCATATGACGTCTGGCTGAAGACGTAAAATTTAGCGCTTTTTGGGAGGCAACCCAAATTTTTTTTCTATCTTATTTTAACTGATCATCATTTTTTTTTAAAGAATAAAGGACCACTCTGTATGGAAGAGTCTGTTAATAAACTTAACATCTGGCTGAAGATATAAAACTTAGCGCTTGTTGGGAGGCAACCCAATGATTTCATATTTTTTTTTACTTTATCGCAGCTGCAGGAATTTAGAACAAGAGCCTATTAATCAATGAAGCTATCTTCAACTTCTGAAGCAAAATTATCTCAGGTGCACTCTCTCCTTTTATTTTCTTTGCTTTTCTACTCCATTGAGGACAATGTAGATTAAGTTGGGGGGGAATTAATCAAATCCTCAAGTATGGTCAGAAATAATTAGTTTTGTGTATTCAAATTTTATTTTGATCAAGAGTCAATTAGGCATCCTAATAAATGAATGATTAATGGTCAAGATAATTTTAGAGATACTGAGGAATAAATTATTAAGAAAACCCAATGAATGGTAGGGTTTGAACTAGACCAAATTTTAGGAGTGATTCTACAACCCTCTTCTTACTGATCTCAATAAAGAATCTGCTTCATGAAAAATTAGGTGGAAAGATCGAGGTATGTAAAAAAAAAAAAAAAAATCTCCTTAAAAAAAAAAATTAATTAAAAAATTAAAAAAAAAAAAGAAGAAAAGAGAGAAAAACAACATTGGTCTCCTACTGAGTAACCGGGCCCTTTCGCCTAAGTAAGCGTTGTGGTTCGCGTAAAAAGGTAGGCAATGTTATATGTATATATATATATATATATATATATATATAAAAAGGAGACTAAATTGCAAGAAGATGATAAACCTCTTTCCCATTAAGTTAGAGGATTTAAAGAGTAAAGTGGGGAGTTGGTGAAAGAAAAGCTCTGAAATTTCTTTAGTTAATACTCAACCACTAATTGGGTCAAATTGATAATCCAATGAAATATCTCTTTAATGGTCTGACCAAGTATCATCTACCTTTTGGGATGCCTAACCTAATTATTGATTCAAAATCGAGTCAGTACACAATGCTGATATATCTATTTTACTCGAGGACGAGCAAAATTCAAGTTGGGGGGTGTGATAAACATTTAATTTAAGTATTTTAAATTAAAAAAATATATTTAATTTATCTTATTTATTAAGAATTTGATGTTTCTTTCTATGTTTTACAGGAAAGGTGATCGCCGATACAAAGAGTCCGATTCATAGATCAAAAAGACTCAAGATTGAAGAAAATTGGACTTAAAATAAAATTAAAATAAAAGAAAGACGCATCCGGTATTATAGAAAATGAAGATACTATGCAAGGAATCTAAAAAAGATATAGATGTCATTATGAAGGAACTTTTGTTTCTTTTTGGAATATAAAAAAAAAAAGAAAAAGGTTTCACGTGAATTCTTTGGCTCCTGGGCGCGCGTGAATTTTTTTGGCTCCTGGGCACGCGTGACTCCTTTGGCGCGTGAATGCGCATGAACACGCGGGAAGCTGGCGCGTGGACGCGGTCTGGACGCGGGGCGCGGACGCAGGACGCGGCGCTGACGCGGGCACGGGTGCACATCTCGCGGGTGTGGGCACACTGCAGACAAGTTGAAAATAAGAAAAAAAAATAATAT
This sequence comes from Elaeis guineensis, assembly GCF_000442705.2. Taxonomy (NCBI): domain Eukaryota; kingdom Viridiplantae; phylum Streptophyta; class Magnoliopsida; order Arecales; family Arecaceae; genus Elaeis; species Elaeis guineensis. Next base: position 42,655,473 of record NC_026002.2, read on the forward strand.
TTAGAAATATTTTGAAAGATTTATATTTTTTTAGTCCCACATCAAAAAATCATATAAAACTCCTCCCTCCTAACACCTATAAAAATACTTTTGTACTCCCATTAGAAGGGGAGCCCAGAAATTCTTCTAAAGCCTTGCATAGAGGAATAGAAAGGGACTACTTCATGAGCAGCTAGGCTAGCAGTCTCGGGAGTGGAGAAGAAATTTTGTAACGACACAGAGATGGTTTATTGTTCTAAACTTTTCTGTATTTCTTTATATGCAATAAAGATTATGCTTTTTATTTAAATTGTCATGAGTTCTTTATTTGCTCCCTATCATATGCTTTTATTTACGCTTTCTTGTTAGATTAATATTAGGAACAACTTTTACTTTCCGGAGACGCGTCGTGATCTACGGATACGGGACGTGCCGAGGAAAGAAGAGTTGTGTACCTAGTCTTTCCGGAGACGCACCGTGATCTACGGGTACGGAGCGTGCCGAGGAAAGACAGATATTTTTCCTAAGATTAATCACATCTATTTAGTTAAAAAAGAGATACAACTCTGCTAGTGCAAATTAATTCAAAACTCCCGAGTTCTTTTTATTTTTTAATTACCTCAATTTTACGATAATTTATTTTCTAAATCAAAAACAACGCTTCTTTCTTTTATCTTGCAATCTCAACTTAGCCCAAGGTCCATGAGGATACGATCTCGACTCATTCTACCTACGTAGTGAGTAGAGTTATTTTTGGTGCTATCAACGACTACGCATCATGAAACAAGTAAAAAAAAGTAAAGTCATAAAGGGCCTGTTCGATCACAAGCTCCTTCTGCGTCGGGACCATCATATCTTCCAGTCGATGGAAGTTCTCTCGATCGCCGACCTCTACTCGGCTGTTGTCGTTGGGACTGGTTCGTGGATCGCCCCAACGGGAAAGAAAACCTCAAGGAAGGGTAGAGGAAACGAAGAAGAATTGATTCTTCTATCCATGAATGAACAATGGAAGATCGGTAATAAAGAAAAGATCTTTTCAGAGGTTGAAGAACCACCACTTTCGGACCTTCGGATGAGGTCGGAGGATGAAGAAAGCTCGAAAAAGAGAAGGATGAGATTTAGTCAGTAGCAACTGACATAACAAGGCAAAACTAATTATCAACCGGATCGAGTTTGGTGCCAGCTGAGCCGAACAAAGTCCATAGTAATCCAAAATATTTCAGATAAATTTCGAAATCAAAAATTGAAGACTTGTCCGAAGATCTTCGACATAGAAGACCACCTAGCCCGAAGGAGGGGTATTTACCCGACCATCGACTCTAAGGGCAAAAAGCTAAAACTGCTCCGGGATACAATATTATTCTCGAAGCCGCTTGATATTCGGCTCTGAAAGTGAAGAAACCTCCATCTCCGGACCCGATTAAGATTCGTCAGTCGGATTCTCCGACCAACCATCCTGAGAAGGAGAAGTCCTAGCCATAAGAGACAAGACTCTAAAGAAGGCGGAGATTCTAAAAGAAAAGGGACTCAAGGAAAGATAGGAACTTGACCTGAAAAAGATGGGAATAATAATCTCAGACGCTGGGGCAACCGTCTGATAGAGTTTCAGCATCAAGAAAGATAATGAAAAGTAGAAGTTTGGTTGAGAGCGACCCTATATATATAGGATCCCTCAATGGTCGAGATGAAGGCAATCGAATCGAAGATTTACCAGATGATGACACGTGGCAACATCTGGACTAACCATTAATCGAATGGTTTGATGCACATGTCTCAGATCGAGCCACATCACCTTAATCCACGTGAACAAATCCGACTCAATAACATTCGGACACATGGCATAAATTTACTTGTCAGAATCATATCATCCGATGTCGAATCGACTTTCTGAAATGATATCTGACACTGACAACTGATATTGAATCGTCCGATCAGTGTGACAGTTTAAAGATAATCATACCTGCCAAAATGACAAAGCAGCCGATCGCCCATATCTCGAAGAAAGCAGCATCAAAATCGAGATTTAATGTGATAGAAATAACTCCCTTCGTCCAATGTGACAAATCACGTGACAATATACACACCGGTTCACCTTGAACTTGAGAGTGGGGGGCAACTGTTGGGGTAAACTGACTGACCCTCGACTTTGGTCATCACGATTCTGACTGCGTATCGGCTGAACATGCAGTTCTGACTCTTCATCGACCGACTGAGTGAACAGCATTGATTTACTGTCAGCTGATCGACTAATGATTTGACTACTACCGATCGACAGCGAACGACTTAGACCGTCGGCATAATAGAACTACTAGCCGATGGTCGCTCATAGATTCTATCGACATATGATCGGTTCTATCAACATATAGTCGGCTAATCTGCTCAATATACCATAACCGTCACAAATGATTATCGACTACGTGTCACGGCTATTAAGGGAAATTAATGCCTCACTAATTTCATATTTATGGCCCGATAATTTAGCGCCATAAAAAGCGAAACTACGTGCTCAATGGTTACACCAGAATCATCTATAAAAAGGGAATAAGTGAGCAGTACTGGTAAAGCATCTCTGGGCCAGAACTCTGTTACTTTTGACATTCAAAAATGACTGTTCACCAACTTTCTTTTTTGACTTAAGCATCAGAGAGTTTCCGTCGGATACCAATCGGGTCTGTATGGATGCTGTCTTGCAGGTGCTCGTTACTGGCGACAGACGATGGGGAGTTGGCTGTAACATAATGTAAGCATTGTTCGTACACGGTTATTAATATTCAATCATTTAAAGTGAATCCTAACTGTATTTTTGTTTCTATCTTAAACTAAGGAGAGCAGATTTCTCGGATGATTTAATTGATAGTTTAGGATATTTTTATACTTCTGATGGCTTTCAAAATATATGAAGTTCTAAATTTTTTGTGAGACAAATATAGTAGCAAATTAGCTACTTCTTTTCTTTTATTATCTTTTAATATAAACTTATGCATATGGATACATTGGCTAGCACAAGATAATGCTGCGGATAGTGGTCGTATATTTGTTTCATCTTAATAAAAAAAAAAAAATCGATAGAAGGGTCATCCAGTCCCATCAGCATGTTAAATATTTAGATAACTATACAAAAATTATTACTTTGACTATCATGCCTAAATTTAATTGTTTCCTGTGCTTCATATTGACAATTCATGCATATGCTTATTCATTTATATAACAACATTGAAATTAGAAGTTTTTGAATGAAGGAATTTGAAAGTTGATGACATGCAAATGATTTTAATCATGAATCCATGATATACATACTATAGGTCAATAATTCAGAAGGCATTTTATTGGCTATGCAAATATATAATAAAATTTTGCATGAAGAATTATTTTTTTTATTTTTTTCAGAGGAATAAAAGAATCATCGAAAAAAGTTAAAAAATTCTACCATGCAAGTACAAGAGAAAATAGATCTAAAAAGCTTATAAGGTATGAAATAGGAACCTCTTGATCATTAGTTTTGGATATTATATATATATATATATATATGAGGTAGATTTGGTTAAAATTGATTGAATCTGCATTTAGATTTGGTCAGATCAAAATTGGATAATGAGGGTCCTACATCAATGATGAATCCATTGGATATGATCTATTATCTCAAAATTATTTGTATATAGAAAATCATGTGATTTGAAAATCTCTAATCTACCATCACGTGATCAAAAAATATATCTAATTCAATTTTATTAAGGTTGTTCAATTTTTGACTAACTGATACATAGACTAGAGGTCTCAAAATCATATAATTTTTTGTATGCAAGCGGCTTTAAGATAATAGATCACGTTCAATGATTTGAATCATTGATGTAGGACCTTTATTATAGAGTTTTGATCTGATTAAATCTGAGTTCAAATTTGATCGATCTGATTCTAATCTGACTCTCTCTATATATAAATATCTTTATTGAGGATTTCACTAATTATCGATATATTGGGTTTTTGATAGAGAATGCAGAATATCTTTAGGAGTCATTCTTTTGTGGGTAAATACTATGAAAAAGTTGATCAATTTTTTTATTGACCAACTTATTCATGTTCTCATACTTTTCAAGATGGATAAATTACTTTATCATGGACAATATTTATCCATAAAATGAGAGAAAGTTTTACTTATCCAGAGAGTGGCTAAATTATTTTTCCATCAGCCAGTAAAGTATGTATTTAATGCTGTACCTAAAATTCTCATTTTCATTTTTAATATCTTCATCATTCAATGCTTAATAACATAATCAAATTTAAAAAGCATAAGGGATATCATAGGAAATATGAATAAATTTTATCAATTTATTCAGAAAAGTAGTAATGTAAAATAATATAGGTAACAAATTTCGAACACTTTTCTATGTATAAAAGAATATAAATAAATTTATTTTTTATCTAAATATTGTTTTAGAAATATTTATCTAAGAAAGTATGGATTCTCAGGTAAATTTTTACCTACAAAAGAATGGACCCTTAGAGAAAATTTTTGTGCAATGCATACGATGCAATATGACTTTTATGAAATATACCATTTAATTACATGGGAACACATTTTCGATGCATATTTAATAATGCATTTAATACCTACAGTTTTATTTTTTTATTTAAAAATTTTAAATAAAAAAATAAATTTATAGATTTTAAATATGCATTGGAAAGCGATGGCTATATGATCTAATCAGATGGAGCGGTATATTTTTTCTACATCAGATATAGTGTATAAAGAATTACTCATATCTTTATTCAATATGAAATTCTGATTGAGAGGAAGAGTCATGTAGTCCCTTGGCCGATTCATTTTTTGGTCCAGCCATCGTCGATGACAGTATATGTCACAGATCTCAAAATAAGACAAGATATATAGGGAGGCAGTACTAAATATTTGCAGTCACTGTATGGAATCTGATTATCTGCAGCAAGAAAGTTTGGTGGAACAACTTCCTCCCATTTCAGTAAAAAAAGAAAAAAAAAACATATAGAATTCGAAAGAAAAATTTTATCCGAATCCTCGTCGGATCATAATTACGTCTAGGTCCAACCGTCCTTCGTATCCCAGGCGGTTCTAATTTTCTAATCCCTTTTCGACAAGCCCACCTCGCGTTAAAAACTCGTCGCTGCTTCTCGCGTCTCCTCCGGCGGTCCTCCCGCCGGCGCGATGGATGCTCACCACGCATCCCTAGGACGACGAAGGGTATAGATCCCTCCTCCGCCCCATCCACGCCCGTCTCCACCTCTTCCTATCTATCCAATCTCGCCTAATTTTGTTTTGCCCTAATGTGCCCTATTTTTCTCCTAGTTGGAAGAGATCCGCCAAAAGAGAGCTGCCGAAAGATTACACAAAGCCTCGTCTGGATCCGATCTGGAATCCTCCGATCCATATGGTGTGTTCGTCTTTTGAGATCTTTCGCCCCTTCAATTCATTCTTTTTATTTGATTACCCCAATTTTCACTTACGTTTTCCGCAGGGACTTGGAGATCCGATGGTGGAAATCGGGCAGCAGAGGTTAGGGTTTCTTCTGATCTCTTCTTATTAGCAGCTTCAGATCTTATAAATATCCGGATTAAGTTAATTTTATGTAAAGATTTTGTCTGTTCGCCACATTGCTTTTGGTGTCTATTTCTTCTTTTAAGCGCCAGATGTTTTTTTTTCCAGACAATTTGCTGAAACAAAATTGATATTCACCAACAATCAAATAGAGAAGATTGAATTAATATTCATCACTAGTCTTATTTCTTTCTTGATTTTCTTTATAACAAGTTTAAGCATCTTGGTGTGGGATATATATGATCATAAGATTGAATGCAAAGCACAAGTACACCTCCAAAGATAAAAGCAAAGCGTGCCAAAGGCTATGTTTTTTCCTTCTTAACCATTTTCACCTGAAGTTCTAATGTCTTACCTTCAATTTAGAAGTACCCAATGGCAAACTGAGGTAATTAAAGGGATTCTCGCCATTAGCTAATAGGAAAGAAAATCTTCGTTGAATTTTCTGAAGATTGTTTCCTTTTCAAATAAACATCTGATCGTTCTACATAGTTACCTTAACTTTAGAAGTACCCAAAACATGGTTGTAATGCCGCCTTCCAGTTCAACCTGGAACCTCTCCCTAGCACATGTTCTTGAAGAAGAGCTATGTAAATTGGCGGACTCAGGCCCTGTTGGCAGGATAAGTAGCTAACTTATGCTATCAAAATAAGCATATAAGTATATTGCAATACTTTCATGTTGATTTATCTTCGGAACTATTTTATTCCTTGCCAAAACAGGTTTTTTTTTGGGGATAACAAGGAGAGCTCTTTTTTTTTTTTTTTAAATTTAAATTTTAAATAACTGCAGACAGATTCTTATGCATTAGTTAAAGAGCTCGAGAACAAAAATGCAGAATTAGAAAGAGAAAATCGGAAGCTTTTGTCAAAGGTATTGTATGTATATCTTGTTGTTCATCTCCCTTTAGTTGTTGTTCCAGTGAAAAACATGCATGTTGGTTATTTTGTTTTGAAAATCTACAATATCTTGCTTTCAGCTTGAAGAAAAGGAAGTTGAAAATGATTCATTGACGAAGCGAATAAATGATCTGGTAAAATAAATGCTATGGTTTACATACCTTCTATTGGCAGCAGAAATTAGGTTATTCCTTTTAATGTTTTTGCTTTCCTATTTTGATGCATTGCAGGAACAAAATACCTTGCCTTCCTTGCGGAAATCTCTCAAGGATGTTTTTATAGAAAAGGATGCAGCAGTTGTTGCGAGGGTAACCATTTCAGTCCATTTTCAAATAGCGATTTTAACCTCATCAGTCCAGTGCATTATTTTATGGATCCTCTGATAATATTATATAGGAGGATGCTCTGTCCCAACATCGGACCATGAAGAAACGGTTGAAGGAGGCAGAAGAGGAGCAGTACAGAGTATGTGTCTCATTTTCATGCACTAAGCTATTAAGTTATTTCAGAATCTTGATGCAGCTATTATCAATAGGCTGAGGAGGATGCTGCATCTTTAAGAGCAGAATTAAATTCACTACAGCAACAAGGAATGGGGAATTCTTTTAGTAGCATCCCTTTAAGTGACTCAACAGAGCAAATTCTTGTCATGGAAAAAGAAATAATGGATTTGAAGACTGAGTTACAGGTAAATTTATGTATTTTTATTCTTTTCTGGTTACGGTATTTGGGTATGTTGTTGATGCTTTTCATTTTTATTTCTATCATGTCTTAATGTGAAATACAGCAAGAGTCACTGTTGAGGCAACAAGAGCAACAAAAACTAGCTGAAGAGCAGCTTCGAACTTCTTCCCTTATGTCTGAGAAGCAGGAGCTGGAAGATAGACTTGCAGTTTTGACCAAAAAGATTTCAGGTATAATCTACATAGGCTTCATTCTTGCAGTTATTCATGAAGGATACAAGAGCATAATTGCAACTTGTTACTTGGATATAGTCTTGAATATCATCCCTTCCCCTTGTGCACAAAACTGCAAAATTTGTTTTCTTCTATGTTTTTATTTCACCTGGAAAAAAAAAAGAAAGAAAAAGGGAGAGGAGGCATCAGTTTAGATGTCTTTGAGAATTTATGATGTTTAGATATCTTTCTTCCAGATGATTGATTTCATTGTAGTTGTCTTCTTTGTGATGCAGAAGACTCTTCAGATTTAGCTGCTCGCAAGGGACTCTCTGTGGTAAAATTGCATAATCTGATGCCTCATGGTTTTTTTGTTTCAAACTGAATTATTAGGCCAAGTTACATTTTATAGTATGTAATAGATCCATGCTTTCAATTATTTTCTCCATTGCATGTTTCCATCCTTGCTTCATGCTTGCTATTTTCAGTGCTCATGATCTGGGTGATGATTATTGGTTAACATGTGCACGCTAGTTTCATTTTCACTACCATGTCTGCAGCATAATACAGTGCGAAATTGATTTTTACTCATGCAGTAGTTGATGCTTCAGGATGATTTGCTCATACTTATGTCATTACAATATGACTTATTTCTTTCACAGAAAAAGAAAAGAGCATAACCTATTTCATTTATGTATTGGAGTACGTACCTTGTCGGGACTCCTTTCATAGAGACAATGGTTTTGTGACATTTGTTGGAACTCACGTGACCAATTAAAAAGGTGTGAATCCCCCATGCTAAGTTTGTGATTCACTACATTTCTTACCATTATTTAGGTTTTTTTATTCAAGTGCGGAAAATATGGTCTTCTGTACCTCCCCATATGGGGCATACTATACTGGTCTTATACTGATATGCCGTTTCATACCGACACTCAGTATGTTATTTCGTATCATATCGAACTATGTACCGACACTGTTATAGAATGGTACTGGTACGGGATTCGGTATCGAGATGGCGACCCTTGGTGGAAACCATAAAAGTAGTAGGATTGATTCTCATAATTATAAGGAAATGAAATATGTTGTCAGGACCTTCAAAGCTCCTGTGCCATGAAGGTGTCAGCGGGCACAGCAAAAATTTTTGAATATTGGGATTGATGGATTTTTTTCATGGAAATAAGCCTCTCATTGTGTACCTGTCGCGCTTTTGTCTTTCTCATTGTGTTTGTAGTCTGGGATATTTTGTTTTGTTATGCTGCTTTTGTTGTAAGGCTATGGTGTAATACTTTGGTTATGCGATGCATTGATGCAAAAGTCCATCATATATCATCATAAAACTTCGCAGTTTGCTGACTGGATTTTCTTTGTTTAGCTGCGTCAGTTGTAGTCCTTTGGTTCCATAAAGCAAACACATGCATTAAATCATGAAGAAAACCCGGACATCCCATAATTCTGCTGACTTTAATTATTATACTTATGCCTTCCTTAAAAGCACAATGGCAATCCACTAAAAACTTTGCTGCTTAGCTGGTGTATATTCCCCATCTTCTGTTGGCTTTTTTGGATTCTTCTTATTCTGTTATGCCTATTTTGTTGACTGCTATATGGTCTTTGACAGAAAGACAAGGAGAAACTTGAAAAACAGCTGCATGATATGGCAATAATGGTTGAGAGGCTTGAGAACAGTCGACAGAAACTATTGATGGAGGTACGCATTTTTCTGTTATTTTGACCAGATAGGATGAGTTTTATATGACAGCTTAGTATATCTATTATATTTTGGCAGATTGATTCACAATCTTCAGAGTTAGAAAGGTTATTTGAAGAGAACTCTAATTTGTCTGCTTCTTATCAAGATGCATTAGGACTTGCAGGGCAGTGGGAGAGCCAGGTATATTATATGTCCTATTCTAATAAATGTCAATTTTTAAATCATCATCATAATGCACAATTCTTACATTTTAAATCAAATTTTGACACTAATACTACGCAACCATGCACGTCATGTAGTATTTGATTATTATCATGATACCTTAGTCATGACCATGACGATCATCCATTATCCTAGCTATTGGTTGGTTCTGTGAGTTTTATGCCTGCTGGGTTGAATCCCATCATAACATTTTTTTTTAAAAATCCTTCTGTGCTAGCTTCTTCCGCGTTATCTCATGTCATGCCTTTGACACATATCCATACCAATCTTACTTTTGACGCTGCATTAGGTCAGTGCTGTACGAGCCTGTACCATTTTCTTCCCTTCACCAAGTTGGCCATGATTATTTCAACTTCTGAGATCCTAATAATTCATGAGTCACACCTTATCCTTTTTAGTTTTACCATTTATTTTGATAATTTTACATATTTGCTACTCATCTTGTTTGCTTGCACCCTTCTCATCATGCAAATTTGATTATTATCATGATGTGAAACCACCATTCGTTGGATTGTGTATGATAAAAGAGGTCCTTTTGCCAATTGTTTTATTCTGGCAGAAAGATATTTGACTTATATTTTGTTAATACAATAATTGTTAGCACTTTTTTTTGTGCTACAAGTCAAATGGAGGATGCGGACACAATGCACGCATCCTATCACCTCATGGGTGGGGTCATATAAAGTATGAGTGTCACAAAGAGATTCATGTGATGCACATACTTTCTTCTCTCTATTAGATGCATATGCATTATGCTTAAATTTTGTGGGATAAACGAAAGGTGTGAGTCCATTATTTGCTTTTCCACATGTAGTGGCATGTGGACTCAAACGCCAAATTGTTATTCTTGAAGCTTTTCTAGAAGATAATTTCATTGATATTAAACCAAAGCAAGCCAATGTATCAGATTTTTTTGCATCAGGGTATGTAGACATTTGGAGCATGCAATCCAAACACAATGTTCACATCTAGCTACAGTGCTTTCTCACATGTTTTTTCTTGTTTTTCAAATTTCTACAAGATGCTATATGACACTTATTTGGCAGGTAGTATTATGTTATGGTAAAATTATGATTTTCTTGGGGATAATCCAGTTTTCCTCCACCAGTAAATGTTAGCATATAAATAAAATAGATCATGATGAATTTTGAACTTCTTTGCAATGGAAAACAGTTCTTTAGTCCAAAATTAGCCTTTTGCTTTTCCCTTTTTTTGTTCTTCTTTTATTCATCCTTCCCTAGCAACTTAGGCTACCTAGAATGGGGCTGAAATTGCCATGTGTTTTCTTATTATGTATCTTCTCTCAGAAATCTTGTTGCTGTTATTTTGACGATGGATTCCTGTAGAATGCCATGTTCTTAATATCATGGAAATCACAGGTGAAAGACTGTCTGAAGCAGAATGAAGAGCTTCGTCACCAATTGGATAAGCTGAGAACTGAACAAATCAACCCACTGCAAGCAACTGATAATACTGCCCAGTCATACATGGAAACTGAGAGAGGAACTATACCTGATCCATCAGAATCTGGTGCTGAAAATTTGTTGCTTAAGGTCAGTTCTTGGAGCTCACTTGAAAACAACCCTGATTCTTATCTGTATCATGGAATGCCAGAATTTTCAAAATGGAAAATGCAAGTAATCATTTTTTTCTCATCTCTTTTCTACATTTATTAGATTGTACATATGATAGGTTAAAAAAATAATGCAACCAACCATTTCAACCAAGCTGTGAAATTGATCTTTGATTTGTTAAGATGATTAATATGTGCTTACATCCATCATAGGATTTGTTGAGCTTCCTGAATGAGCAGAGTCAGAAGCTTGTATTGCCGTAACATCATCCTCTTGGTGAACTTGCTAGTCCATGTAACCTGTCAAACTGAATGACCTTTTCTGTTTTGTGTGAACCTTGTGCACAAAACTGGGAATGGTTGTCAGCTGTGAATAGCAACACGTTCATTACTCTTTTAGGGTACAGAATAAACGCACACAGCTTTTCTGCATATTCTAACTGAATGCTTGAAGTACCATGTGTTAGCCAATGTCAACCACAAAATACCATGTGGTTTATTCTGAACAATATAGGCACAAAAAGATAACGCAATTTGTCAACAGTTGTGCTGAACTACATGAAGATGAATTAAGGAAACCAAATATCTTTGCAATAAAATAGACATGTAGCTATATTATGAAGATTAAACATGTATTTGACTCATCAAACAAATCTAACTTGCTATTTTGTTTTAGATAATCATGTTGCTCTTAATGAACACAAACAAAATATATAATACATTGTCTAAGCAACTCTGGCAAAAATTTCTATTTAAATGTGTTCTTTGGCTTTCAAATTTGTGCTGTTGGAAAAGAATGGGGAACATTTCCTTACATTGTGAAAGAGCTTCTGAGCGGTTGGGACAATTTATGTTAAACAAGCATAGCAAGATTCTGTATTGCACTGGGGGTCTTGTACCTTTAAGAGGGGTGTTGCATTGTTATGCTGGCATAGTAACATGACATGAAGATCTGGCTGCTTCAAGGTAGACTCTAGATAAGCCCAACATTCATGGATGGAGTGCATTGAATCAGCAGATAATATTTAGGGTCTGTTTGGGGATGCTGTAGCTTTTGGTCAAAAATCAATTTTTAGTAAAAGTTGCGTTTTGATATCAAAAGCTGCTTTAGGACAAAGCAGTTTTTTGTTTGGTTGTTAATATTCTAAAATTATTCTGAAGTTATAGAAATAATCTACTGAATGATAAAATGACCAAAAAGGATAAAAATGATTCTAAAATTGTTTGGATATAAAATTGGCTATTCTAAAATAACTTTCTTATTCCTTTTGAAATTGTGTCATTAAACGAGGATGGAGGAAATTGTTTGTCTGACATTCTTGTCTATCGGGACTCTTTCTTTTTTTTTATTTTCATCTATTTTTTCGATTGATCTCTTTTCATCTTCCATCTACGTTCCCTTTTTTTCCGACTTCTAGGATTATTAATCTCCTCCCATTTCTCCTTTTTTGTCTGACTTTCTTATCTGGATTTTTTCTTTCTTCATATCAATATCCTCTCATCTCCATCCACGTTACATTTTTTACCGCATGTTCATCATCCTGTCAAGTCTGGTTGTGGAAATACGGACCCACAAGTTTCCTGAAGATGCCTTCTTTTCCTTGTTCTTTTTCTAGGATCAACTTGTCAAGGAAAAAGGCAGAGCCGAGGCACTGGCTGCAGAGGTTATGAAGCTCACGGCTGAACTTAGACGTGCAGTCCAAGCACACAACAATCTCACACGCCTGTAATAGTTTCTCTTTCATTTCTTCTTGAGGCTTGTTGCTGATAGTTGATGGCAGAAGTAACCAAGGCATTGTTTTACCTTGTGCAGCTATAGACCAGTACTACGAAACATAGAGAATAACCTAATGAAAATGAAGCAAGAAACCTTTGCATAAAATGGTGATCATTGTGGAGGTATGATTTATTACATTCTTCTTACTTGACTAAGAGGTGTATGCGTGCTGCTTTCTAAGATGTTTTGACTTTTATGGTTGCCAGCCAAAGAATAGCCTATAAATTTTGTGTTCAGGGATATGCCAATTGAGATCCATGAACTGATGCAGTTGGTGGCTATTGGAGCATGATGAGCCTACTCCTTATCCAGAAGGTGATCGATAAATGTTGTGGCTGCTTTTCAGAGTTTGGTGCTTGAAGTCCTCAATTTGATCATTTTAAAATTTTCAATTCAGTTTATTCTAGGTTTTAGAGTTCTTGATATTGACGAGCGCTTCACCATGTATACAATAAGTGGGCTTGTGGTATGTACTACAAAATTTTGTGCAAGGAAACATACTTGTGTCAAATGATCGCATTTCAGCTGGTTAATCGATTGGAGTTTGTCTCTCACAGAAAGATTGCATAAAAACAGAATATCATAGATAATCTTACAAAACTACTCCAGTTATTTGGATATTATCCTTCAAATCGGAGTGAAATGTTTATCTCCTTGATTGGTGATCCCACCATCAAAAGCAGCGGTAGAATCCCTTCATCTGTGTTATCATCGTGAAACCAAGACTACCTTGCTGTGGTTGTTGCTGGCAGCTACCGGTGGTTTAAAGTTTGTGCCAAAAAAACATCGAATCTGGTGACTGCCTTGGCTGTCTATTTGGTATAATATTTGGATCTGAGTATCCAATAGGTATCCCAGCAATCTCGGGCGCAGAGAACTTTAGTAGCGTGTTATTGTATTATATCTGTCATTGTTGGTAGGTGCATATTAATAAAATAAGAGATGTAATATGGGTTTGAATATGAATTTTATGTTAAATGAGTTTGGATCGGATAATGATATGATTTTGATATAATTTTATTTTTTTAAAATTTATGATTATTTTAGAATATTTGTTTGGTGAGTTTTTTTGTTTAATTCAATCCAATTTATTTTATCTATTTAATTTAATTTATATTATTTATTTTATTTAATTTAAGATGGATATGAAATAAATATGAATATAAAATTTTTAATTATAGGGGCCACGTGGAATAGGCAGAAAAGGGATGGGCCGAGGTGGGTGTTCTCGTCCGCCGAGGATTTATTTTTTTTTAAATTTTTTTTTTCTTTATGCTGAGGTGGCCAGCTCACATGGTTTGATCTGGTGTACCCGCGTAAGGTATAATTTCTGACGGATTAGGGCCTGCCAAAGTTTTTGTTCCCCTATTGCCGATGTGGTTTGAGAGTTCTCGATGAAAGTAACAAAGGGAAGCACCAAAAAAATTTATCCCTTCTCTCCCAAACTTTCTTCCTATGCGGGAGTGCCACTACAACGGTCCTAGAAAATTCGAGCCCGTACTTATTTGGCCGTTGTGCTCCACACCCACCCGGTTCTGCGAAGGCAACCACGATTCCTATCTATAACACGATAATAATGGAACTGCGAAACCAGGTCTTTATCTCCCTTCGGTCGTAAATGGCTCTCCCTAGTTTACAGAAAAAGGGCCAAAAGGGGCCCACCGTAAAATCGTGATTATGGACGTTGGTCGCACGGCGTGCAAGGAGCTCGCTGATTCGCCGAACGAGATATTTTGGCAGTGGACTCATACTGCGGTACACCACACCGGATATCATCATCCAATGGTCATCATTTGTAACTATGTGGAGCGGAAGCAGACAAAATGATTTCCATCTACTCAATGCGATCATCATGTAACTATGTACCTCTACAAAGGAAAAGGACAAAATAGAGATGGCTGAGGGGTCCCCAAGGGGGAAAAAAAAAAAAAAGCGAAGCCTGCTAGAAAAAGCCAAAACTCAGCGTGGAAGGCACCAGTATGCTCCTCCGTTCTTTCAAACCATTAACATGGCTATCTGGTGCGTGACTATGAACCTCAACCATAAAAGGCGTATGGTTGTGCTCACTTGCTCAGCTGACGAAGTTAGGTGTAACTCTTATCAATGTTTTTGCTCTGTTGTGATTCTGGGGTTCAGGTGTTTATGCCATTTGAATAGCTGGCACATTATTTGGATGTATGAGTTGAAGATTCTCACTAGGTTGGTTTGTAAGGGTTTATAAACTAGTTTCTGTATGATGTTGATGATTGATGAAAACTCTTAGCTCATAATCATTATCCCCCACCAAAAAAAAAAGGGGGCTTATAGTTGTATCCATGGTACGTAGCATGCTTGAAATATCAAATTCAATTAGCATTATTAATCTCTCTTCTAAATAATAACTAAAGAATCTTACGGCTTTATGCTTACTTTTGTGATAACTCTCAAAAGCATGTCTATCCACATGCATATTACATCACTCATATAGTAAAAAAACAGTGACATCATATGAAAATGGGTCGAATGATTTTCATGTGACACGTACTTCAATATAGATATATCTATATGGTATCTATATTATTGATTATTTTACTTTTTTAGTGTAGAAATAGTAGGTCCTTACATGTTTTCTAAGAACTTCAGATTTATCCTATAATCAAGGTGGAATACGATGACTATTCACCAAGAAAGATATATAGACTTGGTAGTACATCTAAAATATCTCATTCAATTATCATTTTAAACCCTTTTATTCTCTAATTATAGTATTTTTTAAAAAGCATCTATCCAGAAAAGACTATACTCTCCTAATTATCCTCGTCATGCTGCCAAAAATATGACTTTTTGCAAGTATTTCATTGTTTTTTTCACAATAAAAAGGATGCGGGACATTATATACAACAAATCCTTTTATGGGAATGATGTGGACAATAGACCAAGTGTTTATATATATATATAGGTAGATTAAGCTACGGTCAATCGGATCTCAGCCTATATCTGATAGACTCTCTGATCGTTGGATCGATGCGTATCTCCAAAAATTTTCTAAAAAACAAACGAAGGACTTTTCTTACTCGTTAGTTGATCTAGCCTTGTTTAAAAAAAAAAAACATAGACGCAACAGGGAAAAGATGCATTGATTGCGATGCGACGCCATCCCCCCCTCCCATTATGCTATACTGCTAAAGGCGCCTTCATGAACCATGAAGGCACCTTCATTCATCATAAAATGAAAAAAAAGCGATGAAGAGCCGTGGCCAGCCCATACCCACCCCCTCTGGTTCCCCCCTCGAATCCTCCATCTTCCTCTTCCCGTGGCCGCCCCGCACCCACCCCATCCAGTGCCACCCACGATTTCGCTGCTCCTCTGCGCCATCCTCCTAGCCCCATGCCCGTCTGTGGTCCACCCTCCCCCAACGCCTGCCCCACCACCCCACCTTCCACCCCTCGGCTCCGTGCTTCCCTCATCCTAGAGATTCGGTCCACAATAAGTCTAGAATGAGGTTCAGGACGATGAATGGCGTCCAATGAGCCAAGAACATCCCAAACAGAGTCCAAACGGTGAAAATACATGGAAAAAAAGTCCAAAATAGATGGCACAGCCTACGGGACGCAGTGGGCTGGCAGAAGCTGATGGTGGTGCAGCCAGATCCGATGGATGCATGCGCCTCACCTACATGAAGCATGTAGCATGTAGGCGCCCACATATGAATTGTAGGTAATTGTAGGTGCCTACATGTGAATTGTAGGTGCCTACAATTCACATGTAGGCGCTACATGCTCCTAGACGAGGTGCTCGTGCGTCTGCTGCCTCGCTACCTTACTGACGGCCTCCTCCATATGTAGGCACCTATAATTCACATGTAGACGCTACATGCTCTTAGACGAGGCACTTGTGCGTCCGACGGCCTTCTCCGCATATAGGTGCCTATATGAATTGTAGATGCCTAGTAGGCACCTACAATTCACATGTAGGCGCTACATGCTTCTAGGCGAGATGCTCGCATGTCCGTCGGGCACGTCCATTGGGCCTAGCTGTGCCACCACTGACCCATCGCCAGCCTCCGCCGCCCTACCAGTGGCCTCCTCCGCATGTAGGTACCTATATGAATTGTAGGCACCTACAATTCACATGTAGGCACCTATATACGATGAAGAGAGGAGGCACCTGAAGGCTCTTTCATGAATCCTTTCAGCTTCCTTCGTTAATTTCTTCGATTTTAGGCTTAAATTCTGTTGATTTATTAATTCTGTTCCATAATAAATAAGGAGGAAGAAGAGGATGCGAGTCTTCTGCTTCATGGAGGTAAAAAAATAAAATATTCAGAAAGGCTGAAGGCACCCGCACAGCTCTGAAAGCTATCTGAAATCCATCATGGTGGTAGATGATAGCAGTTTGCATAATAAAGTATCGATAAATCAAAAATTTTTCAAAATAAATATGATATTTATACTGATCTGTAGCCTCTACTACCACGACAGACCTCATAAAAAATTTTATTAAGGTCGTAACACGGGCTTTTCAGATCAGATCACAATTCGGATCTTTGCGTAGGTAAACAGAAACTGCGAATAATAAATACAAACTTTGTACCGATAAACAAAAATTTTTTAGAATAAACAGGGGTTCAAAAGTTGTGTGATCTAATGGTCCACCCCGGATAAAACACAAGAAAGGATGATAAACACTAAGTCCTATCCAAATAAATACAAATTATCTGAAGATAAACACAAACTCCAAATAATAAATATAAACTATAAAAAATAAATATAAACTTCATATAATAAATAAAAACTATAAACAATAAATACAAACTCTGCACCGATAAATAAAAATTCTTCAGGATAAATATAAACTCGTCGAGCGGTCCTGATCCACTAAAATAAATAACAAGAGAGGAAGGAGGATAAACACTAAGCCTGTGGAAATAAATATAAACTATCAGAGGATAAACACAACTTCAAATAATAAACATAAACTCCAATCGGAGCCCAATCCGAGCTTGTATTTATCCTAAAAAATTTTTATTTATTGGTACAGAGTTTGCATTTATTATTCATAATTTTTATTTATCTATACAGAGTTTGTATTTATTATTCACAGTTTTTATTTATTATTTAAAATTTATGTTTATTCTCTGATAGTTTGTATTTATTTTCGTAGGACTTAGTGTTTATCGTCCTCTCTTTCTCTCCTATTGTTGTTTATTGTGGGTAGACCCTAAAATCATTTAATTTTTAAATCTCGAATTTGTATTTATCTTGGAGAGTTTCTGTTTATCGGTACAAAGTTTGCATTTATTATTCATAATTTCTGTTTATCTGCATAGAGTTTGTGTTTATTCGCAGTCTATTTGTGTTTATTATTCACAATTTTTGTTTATTATTTAGAGTTTATATTTATCTTCTGATAATTTATGTTTATTTTCACAAGATTTAGTATTTATTCTCCTCTCTTATTGTTTATCATGGATGGAGTATTTATCCTACTCAGGATTATTTGTAGTTATGTTTATCCTCTCAATATAAACACAAATAACAAGAAATAATAATGAAAAATAATGAGAATACAAATTTTTGAATGTAATTCATAAAAAATATTCACTAATGGCCAATGGGAGGTTTGGAAGGAGAGGAGATGGCGACCGTGGGGTAGAAAACTCGGCTTGAGAAGAGATGAGATTGCGACCGTGGGAGAGAGAGAAGAAAAGAGGAGGCGTGGGTGGGGGGTTTACCGAAAGATGGTGGCCATAGGTGGGGGGAGAAAGAAGAAGAGAGAAGGTGCGGGTGGGGGGGTTACTGGAAAATGACGACCGTGGATGGGGGGAGGGAGAGAAGAAGAGAGGAGGGGGGTGGGGGGATTATCGAAAGAAAGCGACGGAGGAAACGATGACGGTCATGCACGTTGGTCTTACATCGCATCGCATCTCATTGAATGCTGTTTTTTTTTTAACATGCAGCTCAGCTAACGTTTTCCAAACTCCTCCATTAGGTTATAAAAAAGTACTTTGAGATATGTGTCGATCCAACAAAGAGAGATCCGATCGGATGGAAGCTGGGATCTGATCGATCGTAACCTAATCTCTCTCTCTCTCTCTCTCTCTCTTTATATATATATATATGTGTGTGTGTGTGTATAGTAAGAGATTATAACAACTTTCTAACTACCCACATATATTGTTACCAAATAAGGAATATAATCTCCAACCTAGAGAGTAAAGTTTTATTTTACAATAGCTATCCAACGAGATACAACGATCTCTAGAGCAAATGAAATGCAAATACTTCATGTCTAAATAGAGGGTATTTAAGTAATTTTAGCACAAGCAACTAGCTCTTTGCAAGATGAATTTATAATCTTTAGCATCATTCTCTTTCTAGTTTTTAATCAACCCTTTCTTAATGTTCAACTAGTCCCACCATCTTCCTTCCATGAAATTATTAAATGGATCAAGTCTAGTGGATCGGTCCAAATCTTGAATACCTTAAGCACGAGAGAAGGATAATATGGTGAGAAGAAATTTTTTGTGCATTACAGGTGGTATAGAAAATCCGATATGAAATGCATCATCTTGTCCGATTAGTCTACGTAATCACTCTTTCCAACACGTATTTAATATCAGCAGATCGGTCTTTTCATTTAAAAATTTTGTATGACGAAAATACTTTTATCTTTTAGAAAAAATTATGACATTCTGTAGTATATTATGGTCTAGGATGTCATAATATGGCATAAGATATCATAATATAGAGGGACATTCTTATTCAATCACTTTTTAATATGCATTTCATGTCTGTAGATTGATTTTTTTGTTTAAAAATTTTGTATGATGAAAATACTCTTATTTTTTGAAAAAAATTATGATATCTTGTGCATATTATGACATCCTACGTTATATTATGACATTCTGTAGATAAAAATTATGACTCTCTGAATGCAAAATGTCATAATATAGATATAAGATGTTATAATTTTTTCAAAAAATAAAAATATTTTTATTATTTAAAATTTTTAAATAAAAAAATTAATTTATAAATATTAAATATATATTAAAAAATAATAATTATATGAATTAATTAGATAAAATAATATGCTCCGTATCAAATTTTTTATATCGCGCACAAAAAATTTTCTATATGATGAGTGAGTATTGGGCTAGTCTGTCTCATAATTTTTTCGTTGGAACATATATGAAGCCCCAAACCACCCTCCAAATGTTAAAAGAGGAAAAATTCAAATTGAAATAAACAAACACAATTTGCATTATTGGAAAAGTAATACTTGAAAATAATTAAGAAAGAAGTACTCTCCTTTACGGCAATACATAATCCTCCTACTAAAATCTCTTCCAACCCTCCAAACCCTCCCTTCTCTCACTCTGCATCTCCTCTCCTTGTCTTCGGTCGGAAGAAAGAGGAAGCGGAGACGATGCCCCAAACCGCTCCCAAGCCCTCACCCCCGCAGCAACGCGTCAGCGGCCGGCCGGAGGGCTGCGGCGGCGCCACCCCCCTGCGGTGCACCGCCCACGACGTCCCGGACTCGGTGGCGCGGCACCACGAGCACTCGGTGAGCCCCCACCAGTGCTGCTCGGCGGTGGTACAGGCCATCGCCGCCCCAGTCGCCACCGTCTGGTCGGTGGTCCGCCGCTTCGACCAGCCGCAGGTCTACAAGCGCTTCGTCAAGAGCTGCAACGTCCTCGACGGCGACGGCGACGTCGGCACCCTCCGGGAGGTCCGCGTCATCTCCGGCCTCCCGGCGGTCACCAGCCGCGAGCGCCTCGAGATCCTCGACGACGAGCGCCACGTCCTCAGCTTCCGTGTGGTGGGCGGCGAGCACCGCCTCAACAACTACCGTTCCGTCACCACTCTCCACCCTGCGCCAACGCCGCCCTCCGCCTCCCCCGCCGAGGAGCACACGGTGGTCGTCGAGTCCTACGTCGTCGACATCCCCGCCGGCAACACGAGGGACGACACGCGCGTCTTCGTCGACACCATCGTGCGGCTCAACCTCCGGTCGCTGGCCCGGACCGCCGAGAACCTGGCCAAAAGCGGAGGGGCACCGGCGTAATTATCTCCGAACCTCGATGTCGTTTTCTTCTTCCCTGGTTTCCACGACCCCGTACCCACTTGGAAGCAGGCGACGTAGATGGCTGGAAAACGCGTGTTGCTGAGCTCATCGGAAGTAGCCTCTTCTCAGCCATCTTTTCTTTTTCTTTCTTCTTGTTTTATAGTGATACAAATCCCATTGTGGATAATCTCTAGTTCGTAATTTAGCTTGTTCATACCCCTATAAATTTCTATATTACGTTATTTCCACTTATATAGGAGTAGTTTACGAAGTTTTTGTTCCTTCTTTATTTGTGTTTCGTGAAATGTGCCTCTCGGTTTTGCTCAATGTGGCTGGGGAGGGATGTTTGATTCTGACGAGTTGTGTTGTCTCTCCATATATATATATATATATATATATATATATATATATATATATATATATATATATATATATAGGAGTATAAAATTAACATTTCGACGCTCGACAATGGATGATGCACCACCTGGTTGGCTTCTTTGGACAGGCGCATGGGATGTTGATGAAGCATGGTTAAACAATTTTTTGATACTATTTTGAAGTCTCTAATCGTGACGGTGGCCCTTCTTTTCGGTGGAGATCGAGCTCAGGGACTGTGTTCTTCGACTTTGAGGCGTCTTTCCGTGATGCACGCCTAACTCCGTGGTTTCTACACCGCGAGAAGCCTTGCTTAGAATGGGCGCAGATCCTCTGCGGTACTAAAAAAAAATATCGTAAGACGTATGTTAAAATATATATATATATATATTTTAAAAATATTTGAATAATGTGGACCGTCGTCTATTTACGATGGGCGGCATCTAATAATGCAACCGCAGAAAATTCCGTTCCTGCTTAGAATACCATCTTCTTTTACCTGTTCTTTCTTTTTTTAGAAATATGGTGCCGACGAAAGGACTATTGGTTGTGCTTCAAAACACCATGCGAGCTGAATGCCATCATGATGTCTTCTGATCATACATCATCGTGGAAGTGACTCCAGTTTTAGGATGGGAGCTTTGATGCCATCAAAGTTAATTCTGTTATTATTATTATTATTTATTTATTTTTTAAAGAGAGAGGAAATGACAAGAGAGAACCGAAAATATTGATAAACACCTATTATGTTGATGATGTGCAAAAAAAAAAAAAAAAAAAAAAAACTAAATTTATCTATTGGTCTTCTCTTTCTTATTTCAATTTAGCCCCAAATATTTTAGCAATGATATTTAAATAATGGACTGATATAATACATTAGGTCATGGTGAAGGAGTTCGTAACACATTTGCAATGCGACTTTATCCTAGTCACTTTCATTAATTTCTTCTGGGATTGACCAACTAATCATTTTGATAATGCTTGCTGTGTCAATTTTCATGAATAGAACTTAACATGATATTGGAGGGCTAAAAATAGTGTCTCTTGGCACATTAATGGCAGATCTATACCCATCTTGGCCCTCGGTCAAAGTTAAAAGGGGTGAAATGGTAGATCAACTCTTTTCTAATATATTAGTTGAGCTCTAAATTTTATTGTACTAAAGGCTTGTATCTCTTTTTAATTAAATAGAGGTTTTTATTTTTTAAACACTATAATGGAAATATTATTGGTGTCCCCACTAATTTAAGCATACGAGGTGCAAGTTGCAATTAAAATACCATTTTATAGCGATGGGGAATCAGCTGCTAGATGGCTACGCAACTTGACCTTTGATAACTTGTGGTACAAAGCAATGCAAGTGGATGCGGTTTTTTAATGTTTTCAAAAGCTTTGTCCTTTCAATTCTTTTTTGCCTTCCTTACCCTTCTTCTGTTCTAGACTCTTCCTCTTGTTTTCCTTTTCGATTTTTAATGAAGACGATGGTCCGCAAGTTGGATAGCAAGTGGGCAGATAAGCTTTTGATTATCCCCGTCTTTGCTTACAGCTAAATCCTCTCCTGCCACCAAACTTTTTTAAGCCCTTTCTCTGGCCCTTCGCGAAACTTTGCTGTGAGCTGGCTATGTAATAATTTACCACTAAAAGTTATCCTAGGCCTTGTCCTTGGTTGCCATTTATTATAGCAAGGCAGGGTTGCAACTTGGTTGGAGCTGGACTGGCACGAGAATAGAAAAAGGTTCTTAGTCTTTTGCTCAGATAAAATAAAAAAGGAAGACAGAAAAAAAGAAGAAAAAGGTCTTCGGCCTTAAGTTCTGAATTTATATCCCACCAGTTTTCTTAAACAAATATGGTTCAGGTTGGAAGTCATGCATGAAAATTTAAAATATTTTTGTTGGTAACCCACCTACCTTGTAGTAGGAGAATTATTCTAGGTTATGGTTGCAGGCACTGCTCATGTGTTATTATGGGAAACCAATAATTGTTGGTTTGGATGGATGGTCTACCCAATTGACCCTTATCAAGGATACTTGGTGGGTTCAAGCATACAGACAGCTAGTGATGAAAGGGAAAGAGAGTAACCTAAAAAAAGGCACTGGTGCAATATTGCCATTGAGGGGGACTTATAACTCGCAACTGTTTTTTGATAGAACTGATAGGTTAGTTTCAGATGATACATTATTTTCCTGCTTCCGAGAAATTATGGATAATGCTTTCAATATGGGATGGATTGCATAAGCAAGGGAATATCCGATTATCAAAAATAACTTAAATCTCACTTGAAGGAGTATAAAATGCATTTGATCAAGTCCAGTGATTTCTGTCAACGTTTGAATTCTACTATTTTGAGTCTTATATGCTCTTTCCACATTTGCTGATTTTAGAACTTCTTTCTTTGTCCAGCTTAGAGTAATAACATGTTTCATGCATTACAAAACTCTGACACGAGTAGTATTGGTGTTTAGCAGGAAAAGAAGCCTTGGCATTTCATGAACGAGATTGAAGACTATTTCCAGGTGGTTACACTAATCGACAAATATAATTATGCCATCATGCGCATGTTGCTTAACAAATTTTAGTGCGATATCACTGAGTGGAATTAAGAAGCTTCTTGCATCTGATTCCATTTCAGACAGTGGTTGAGACAGAACCTCTTTATCTTTTATTAGAAGTTGATTAAGTAACTAATCTTACTAATTCACCAATCTTACTAATTAATCTTTCATCATGTGCTCAGGCTAAAAAGCATTTTCTGGTTGATTTGGTTGTCTAAAATACCAAATAATTTTTTTTTCAAGAAAAACATAGCTAAAAATGTTGTGCTGCAATTTTGGATTACAAACAAATTGTCAGAAAATTTTTTCTACATTTTCACCAAGTCCAATGCAGTTTTACAAAATATATAGTATCATTAACCACGTATACTCGTGTTGTGGCTCACCTATGAAATCTAGTTGTGGTTACCATGGGTATACAAGACTTCTCCATCACAAATCTTGGATGAGTTTAAAGATCTTCTTTTTCCTTGTTCATAAAATAAGCTTTTGCTTGGATATTGTGGTCGTGTTAGGTTAACATGAGCAATAGATGTTCTGAATAATTGGTTATCCCACTAGGTCTTGAATACAAGTTTAGATTGCCCATTTGTTAATGAATTAATTTGGAAGAAACTATTCATTTGTGCAACTTCGTGAAATGATTACATGAAGATACTCTGTAGGTTAGTATGAATGAAGGATTCTTTCCGTGAACAGTAAAAAAAAGTTTTATAGATCCTAACTCACCACCAAAGTTGTAAAAGTTTGTGCAGTGGTGGTTGCACCAATAAACCTACAACAGACTACCAGAGAATTGAAAACTGTATACTAAAGGCTTCAATAAGAAGCATCAAGGAATTAACAGGTCACTTTATGACATAAACTATGTATTATTTGCCTCATCAGGCAAGGTATGGTAGAAGGCTTTCCCTTGATATTCCGAATGACGAGAAAACCCCTGCATTGTGTTGGATTTAGTACCTATTCCAAATTTAATTAATGTTTCCTTCCTTCCATGATCAGTATTCTTAGAGGTAATAAGGTTAGGAAAAGATTCAAGACTTCTGTCAATTCAAAAAGGATTCAGACTCTTAGGACAAGGTTTATGTTTCTTAGTTTGACCCCCCTTTTTTTATTTGCAAGAGTATCTAAAATCCATTTTAGAATGGTATCTTTGCTCCCCAGAAGAGTTGGTCTATGAATTATTTTGATAGGACTTGTGACCACCAGAAGCTGCTATTAGCATGAAAGGCACACATATGACCAGGCCTCGCTCTCTGGGGCCTCTAAAGCGGTCTCCTTTATAAAAGTAAGGAATTACTAATAGTGGGTTGACTTGTTCTAGTCTTTGATCGGTTTTGGATTTTTCGTTGCAGCATTCAGCGGAATAGTTCTCAGTCTTTGCTAAATTCGAATACGTAAACGAACATCTTTGGGCAACTAATACCGACGATCCACAAGTGGCGGCCATATAGTCATAAAAATACAGATATGAAGAATTTTAGTCAACTTGTTCACCTAATGTTTGTATACAAAACATAAATGAAAAGAATTCATTATAAATTGATAAGATATCTATCAGATGCGTCAAGCGCATAAACGGGCAGTACTGTTCGTTGCCTTCGTCGACAGTGCCATCCCCTGCCAAAATCCTAGCCATGATCCTCTAGAAGTAGTTTATATGAATGGTTGCCTATGGTTTGCATGTTGGAGTTCTTAACTAGCATTTTGCACGCATGAGTTCAACTTGTTTAATAAATTTAATGAAAACTCTTTTGTTAATGGTGACTCCATACATTGTATTCATACAAATTTTGGACTTTTAAATGTCCATGGTCAAGCTTTGTGTAAGTTCTTCATGTTAGTGGCAATTAGCCTTTAATTAAGGAAAGATAGTGTTTCTTTGTTTTTATTTTTTTGATGAAAAAGATGGTGTTTCTTTGTTTTAAAGAAAGATAAAATATTTAATGTCTATAAAGAGAGATAAAATATTTCACATAATTCCAAAATAATGCTGATTTATGCTTGATTTTAAAGCAAAGTTTATGTTTTATAAGCTAATGGATTGACTGATGGAAGCGCAGTCTTGTAATTTTGGATCGATAGTCTTGCTAAGATATACTTACGAGGAATACATGGTGAATCGCTTTATGCGAAGACAAACAATGCTCTATATAAAATAGTTTTTGACATGGTTTAGAAAATTGCGTTATGCTAAGATTTATATGTATTACTTTCCAGAATAAGGGAGGGAGCCCCACCCTTACCGTGACATCCTGGTCTAGATTTTTACATTAAATGGGCAAGTCCCTAATCACTAATAAAGTGGGAACCTGGGAGGATAGTGAAGGCTCATTTCGACAAAGGCATAGGCTTTTATCTGTAATAAAATGGATTGGGTCTTACCCAATTCTTTCTAACCAAAAAAAAAGGGGGGGCCTTATGGATTAATGGGCAAGAATCCTAGGTGTGAACCGTCTGTAGCCCATTATAAGGCCTACTCAGTAACGTGGTAGCAAGCTGCTAGATTCGAAAATATGTCTTGATGATATTCTCGGAAAGGCGAGAGCAGAAGATATTTATTTTTTGTTTGTGTTCAAGAAGAATTTCTCATATATTCTCTCGAAAGATACTAAGAAAAGGTAATCTTCCGGGTAAATTCTCATTTTCAGGGGGGAAGACAACAATGTGTTTCTTTACTCCCAATGAGGAAGACCAAATAATATGCGGAAAACAAAAAAAATTAGCCAAACTTTCTTCAATGCCTTGATTTGTTTCACTTCAAAATAACAGCACAACAAATATTAAGTACAAGAACAATGGAAGCAAAACTTGCATAAATAGTTTAGTATACAAGAGCTCTTTGCATGTATCTTGTAGCGCAGGCAAACACCGTTGCACACAATCTGCATAGCTTTTCGGGTTAACAGCTGCTCGGGTGTCAATGGATTCCATTTTTTCTTGTAAATTTGTGTATTTGATCCTCTGATAGATGTTGATGAGAATTATGGGCGCTTTCAATTTACTTAAAACTTCATCAACAACCTCGAACTGCTTCCCCCGTAGGTAGGATCCTTGATTGGAGTTGTCTAGCTAGTTGTCGCAGTTCCTATCTGGCTCACCATCCCATTCCTTGTTTGCTGCCAAACCTCCACGATTAGATCTTTCAAATGAGAACCACGAATTGTAACTTTTTCCTAAGCCTACGGTTACTTAGTTATTACTAACTATTATTGATCTAATGCTCAAGGAGGAGAAGAAAATGCAATACTTGGAAGGTAGTTATAAGTATTAATATTTTTTAATGTAATATTGATTTTATACAGCCATTAAGTCCAACCAATCCAAATGATATGATGAGAATAGCATTTTAGGTGATCACATGATTCTAGAAATCATATGATAACCAATAATATTTTTTTTTATTGATGCAATCTCATAGCATTTCTTTTTTGTTAATATTATTCTATATCATTTCTCTTTATTAGCCTAGTTCTGTATGAATGATTATTATTTTCTATTTATGAAGTTTGTACATGAGTATAAATAACCTTTGAAATGTAATGAATGAAATCGAAACAGAGATAATAGAATTCATTCACTCATTCTCTCTTTTTTTCTTATTTTTTCTCTTCTTCTGTAAATATTTTAACATGGTATCAGAGTCATCGATCTCTGTTTTTCTATAGATCCTTTATTTTCAATGGATCTACATATCATCTATATTTTTGATATATTAATATATGAAGATCTTTTATTTTCTGATGAATCTGCAACTCCTCTTTATCACTTTTTTCTTAGCTTCAGATCTTTGATTGTCTCTTCTTATCATAGCACGACGAATTTCTCTCCATCATCAGCCTTCGCTGCCTTCTCTCTGAGTATCGACCTTCTTTTTTATAGTATTTTTGTTTGCAAGAATCACCGACCTTCGGCGTCTCCTCTTTGAGCACCGATCTTTTCTTCTGTAGTGTTTTTATCTGAGAAGATCATCTATCTTTGATTGTCTTCTCTTTGTATAATAACCTGACCCAAGACCTTTTTTTTCTTTGCATGACTTTTAAAGTATTTCTTAAAAATAAATAAAAATTAAAAATTAAAATCTGGTGGAAGAGGACTCTTGATGGAGTCCGTCTTCTTCTTTGAATTCGAGTGGGATTAGGATTCTAGGGCTCATCTGAGCCCTAGATCTCATCTATAAAAGCCCTCCTCTCTGCTTTTAGATGAATCACCTTTTAGCTGCAAGTGATTGCTAGAGAAAATCACTCGAATTCCTCTAGTTGTCCCGATGATTGTGCCCCATGATTCATTATTAATCCATCATCAGAGTCAAGAAAGGAGGATCTGACTTCTCTCTCCGTCTTCTTTCCATCCCTCAGCCATCATTGTCGACCTGACCTCCACCGACGAGTCATCGGATTTGATGGAAAAATCGGATGTCCTATTTTTCTATTTTGATTTTAGTTTGCTTGATTTGTGGTGATTCGAGGAGGAGACCCTTGATGGAGCTCCGATCAAGATCTAGCACCATTGCCAACCAGCAAGCCAGTCAGCCAATAGGCCAGATAGTCTCCCTTCTATCTATTTTGATTCATTCCATAAGTCAGTTTCTCTAATATTTTTGTTTTGATTTCTTTATTCCTTCTAACCAACCACCACCATCGACTGACCATAGCCATCGCCACTACCTACAAATGCCACTGTCACTGTTGGATGGTAGATGGGTTCATCGGCCATGATGCTCCCATAGCCATGCCTAGGATCGAGAGTGGAGGGAGTTTCCTATTTCAAAGAAGAGAGGATCTCCTCTCTTCTTTGTATCTCCTCTTTTCTTTGTCTTCTGCCTTCTCTTTCCTCTCTCTTCTCTTTTCTCTCCCTTTTCTTCCTTTTCAATAATATTCCTTTTTTTCTATCTAGTGGGTCTAAGAGATTTCTAGAAAGGATTGGATAGGGTTTAAGGGTGGACCCAAGAAGACATCAGTAGGTGGTCTCGATTGCTAAATCCACAAGATGAACTCTTTTTGATAATTGAGTTTAATTCTATAGAAGAACAATTAATTGGATCAAGGAATATTGAGCAGGATTCTTGACACTCTAGTTATCAAATTAATGTGTCGACAAAATTGAATTGTCACTAGTATAGGATCTTGGACTGATATTGATTTGATCACCTACTGTATTGGTCTCCATTCTAGCTTTTGCTGAACACGTATCATTAATAATATTTGATATATCGACTTTGAATCGATCTGAGTCTTGCTTCATGATCTTTTGGTCAAGTCTTCATCTGAGCAGTCGTATCCTCTTTCATAATCTTTCTACCACAATCATAGTCACTTTATATTTTCTGTTGATAATAAAATTCAGCTATATATGGGTATAGTCAATTGGACGAGAAGATGTTGAGTAAGAAAATTTATGCTCCGATTTTAGGCAAGATAATTTCTCAAATATCTAATTATTTATTAGTCATAAATAGGTAGGGTCAAGAAATTAGGGATTTTTAGTATGTAATTTGAGTATTAGGGCTTTGAAAATAAGAATCTAATAATAATTTATTATTTTTTTATGCTGATGGTTGATTGAAGATGAATTTGAATAATATGGATTGATTGGACATGCTAGGTGCGGCCTACTAAATAATTGTGATTGAGTTATCGTTAATAGATGTAAGAATCTTTGTACATGATTACCATTATATATACTATTTTTATCGTTGGATTTGTATCGTTGGATTTATGTTGATAGATTTGTCATATTTGAGATACATTGCTTCTTGTATAATTTTAGTATGAGTACATTATGTGTTGACTGTATATATATATCAATGATTGATGATACAATTATATGGGTATGACATACTTATTTTGATCATATTATATATTAGAATTGATTCGATGAAATCAAGATAAAATAAATAGATGAAAAGATATAATTTGGATTAGTCTCATCATGTGGATAGTCTGTCAGAAGCTTATGTCTGAGACAGTTCGCTAGAAGTTCTTGGATCAACTGGTCAGGAGCTTATGCTTGAGACAATCCGTCAAAAGCTTATGTCCGGGACAGCCTCCATAAGCTTATATATGAGACAGCCAACTAGAAGTTTATGCTTGGGACAGTTCACTAGGAGCTTATCTTAGACAGTCCCTATAGACTCATGCCTGGGACAGTCTGTCATGAGCTCATACTTGGGACAACCTCCACGGACTTACACGTGAAATTTTGATCAGATAGAGATTGAGGCTGTTGGAAATTGTATCTTAAAATCAATCGTGTGACGATTGAGTTCATCCTTGTATATGAATTATTGATTATTGAATAATAGTTATTTTGATATTTTTCATCACAAAGTAACATCTTTCTTGAACTCTTGTACTGTGATGAAGTCCCTAGAACTATGCTAGTGTACGATAAAGAGAGGATTTATCGTATAGTTCTTAAACAAGTTCGCGACCAAATGATACGTCATTACAGGATAATGACATTTATCGAGTGAAGATTGTTGTGTGCCATATGAGTTGATTGTCCTCTTAACCAAGAAGTGTGGTGACACTGATATGGCATACAGGTGAGATGTAAGGGTACATCGTCACTGAACAAGTGACTCACCTGCTGAGCATTCTGCTATCAAGAGCTACTCACAAAATATATGGATATAAATATCTTTCAGATCTGAGATCACTATAGTGACTTGCGAGTAACTCACTGTGCTTTGATGCCAAACTACCTAGATTTTTAATACAGTGACAGAAGGCTACTGGGTGCAGTCAAGTACTTGCGAAGTCTGTGTGTGTGGATCAAGATGGGATTGATCCCTCTGAATTATTGGAGTTGATGTATCACTGTATTTCAATTTAGTAAAGTCTTGGCCTGGATAATCTATGAGATGGATTTGAAAGGTTGAAATACAATATGGATGAAGCAATCTCGGTTGACAGTTAATCTGAGACCATCCTAGAGCATCTAGGGTCAAAAAGATGAATTATGCAGTAACCATGAGTATGGATTCTGAAATATTCTTTTGTGATAATTCGACCTATCTAAACATCAAAAATTATTGCTAGATGGTATCTCGATTAGTGCAGAAATTGATTTCTGTGCTACCGGCTTAGTGTTTGAACCTGTGGAGTCACGCACACAAGTCAGATAAAGTAGAAAGAAATTGACCTATGTTTATATGTCCAATCTAGAAGTACTTAACTTGATTGAACATATAAGCTAATTTGATTGAGAATTGAGTTATGGGTCAAACGGGATTGAAGAGTTGACTATGTCTAGCTAGCACTACACATGAGATTCAGGTTCAATCCCGGAGATGAACAATTTCTATCTATGATCCATAAAACATATGAAAGATTGGATTTAAGTACTAATTAATTTTAAATTAGATCTAAATTAATTAAGTTTAAATAGATTCAAAATTCAAGTTAGACTTGGTACAAAAGTCCTAAAGAGTTTAGGATTGACAGTCTTTCAAAATTATTTCGAACCGGCTTCGAATCAGATTCGAATCAGACCTGTTTTGTATGAGATATGAGTATGCTTACTTACATTAGGAATATCCACTCATGAAGCATGACCAAAAATTAGTTTGATGCTTATTTGAGGGGTCCCAAGTAGGTGTGGGAGTGGGTGCAAAGTGGATATCATAAGTGATGGCAATTAATCTCATGTAGGAGTCCTTTCATGAGTATTGGATCAATTCAAATCAGATTTGAATAAAGAGTCCTATTCTCATTGGGTCATGAGAATTATCTATAAATAGAGAGGGTCTCTATCTATGGATAAAAGAAGAGAATAGAATAGCAAACAAATCAAATTGAGAGAAGAGAAAAAGCGAGAGAGACAGGCGTGTGAAGAGAGAGGTCTTTCATCTTCTACATCTCTCCTTTTGTTGCTGCCTCCTCTCCTTGAGCGTGGATCCTTCTTGGGCATCCCACTTGCTGGTGTGAAATGTCACACCATCACATCTCATCCCTCGATTGATTGAGTTGCGAAGTCAATTGGATTGGAGTTCATCCTACTTTCCTGCAGCATCTGACGTGCATGCGAAGTAGAGGGTCTGCATGTCCAGGCCTCCACGAAGATTTATATCAGATAATTTAAGATTTGATCCTTGGTTCCACTGTGATTCAGGTAAGGATTTGATCTTTAAACAAGTAAAATATTAAAGAAAATTCCTAGATGCAACCTGGGTATTTTAGAGGAAAACTGTTTCCCCCCTTCAGAGGCATGATCTTAGTTAGTCCAAAGCTGAAAAATAAAAGGTTAAGAAAATTAGATATGCAATAAAATAAATAGATGATAAAATATGAAACTAATAATGGTTAAAAGATTTTACTTGTTGATATATAGTGACATATCTCTTTTGACAAGATAGATATTTGATTCATGATTATATGGATATTTGAGTTATTTTGAATATTTAATATAAAATTTTATACTTTATATTTATTATTATTTTTAAATTATATTATTATACTGGTGTAGATGTGTAAAGATTCTTACTAGGCTGTAAAGCTCACCCCTCTCCCTTTTTTTCAAAATTATAGGATACATGCATTTGGCTAAAGTTGGGATCTTGATTTGAAATGATTGATTAGATAGAGTACCACCGATAACAGTTGGATGACCAAGTTTTATAAAGTGTACAAGATGGATATTTGTTAATATAAAATTATTTATTATGAATTGAGATCAATAATATTCATGGGATCTTGAGATTGTAAGGAATTTTGTAAGCCTTGCATATTATTTAGGACTTATCCTAAGAAGTATGCGGCCATCACGTATCCAACCTAATTGTTGGATCTGATGCATGATAGAATGGTATCAGAACTTAATATTATGATCTCTAAAGACTGTGATGTTGGATCTAGCATATGATAGAATGGTATTAGAACTTAATATTATGATCTCTAGGGACTGTGACTTAAAAAATTTTGAGCATAAGGTTATGATCACTAAGGATAGGACAGAATGGTATTAGAGCTTAAGATTATGATCTCTAGATATTCTAAGTTAAGAGATATTTGAGCATAAGGTTATGATCACTAAAGATGTGATAGAATGATATCAAAGCTTATATTATGATTACTTGGGACTGTGACTTAAGTGATATTTGAGTATAAGATTATGATCATTAGGGACATGAAAGAAGTAACAAAAAAGATTCAAAGTTTGAATTTTGGATCAATAGATATTATAATAAAATTCATGCATAATTGACATATGAGTGTATAATAGAACTGATGAGTTATGTTTTGGATTTTAATAAGTATAGTTTGACCTAAGTATGAGAGATATTGATCCTGGAATAAAATAGGATATATTAATATATTATGTTGAGTATACTTGTTTAATTATTATTTAGATAATTTTAAAAATTTTAAACTTAATATGGATAAAGATCAAGATGACTTTTTTAATTTTGATGGCAATTATTTGATTATCACAACTTTGAGCTTATCAGAAGGAAGTTTGTTTAGGATGTGGCCTAAGGAAGAATTATATTGTATAAGATAAGAATATTTTTTAGGTATTGAACCTATAAGAAAATCATATATAAACTCACATATAATAAAATATATATTTGGACTCTATTGATGGATTGAATTTTATTGTGTGAGCATGATATACATATTTTGATAGATTTTTTAATAATTTATATTACTATCTTTTGGATTGCATTACTTGATCTTCTTTATGTTTATTAAAGATAGTGTGGTGTATTAATTATTTCAGATCAAATTTTGGGTTTCTGAACTAATCTAAGGTATTTTGTAATTGTTAAATTTTTAGAAGATTTATATGAGTTTTAACAATTGAGGTACTAAATTTCATCTCGATTTATTTATTGATGCTAAAGGTCATGATGAAAGAAGCTCTAAGAGAAATAATCGAGTTGATTACACTCACAGAGATACTGACTTGAGGTTTTCTAATTTGTTGGAGATTTAAATCAATCATTTTATAAAGAAAGGTTGATTTGGATTCATCTTACTAATTGTCAAGTAAATTCAAGGATTAACTCACTTGAAATTAATTCTAGATATATGATGGATTCTAAATAAGTGGTAGAAGCTTATGCAATAGTTTCAAATATGAAAAGTGGATCAAAGTTTAATCTTGATGTGATATACTCGAGGCATAATAATAACAAAAAAACTCAAAATTTTTTTTTAGTTCAATCAAAAAATTTGAAAGGTTGGATCTTTCTTAGATTCTAATATACAGTGGTATTCTTGTCAGAATTTCTTTGATAAATCTACATAATTTGGCAAATTTAGATCAAAATGCACAATAAAAATATGATGATTTGAACTGATTAGAAATATTAATTCTTTGATTCAAAAGATATTATAATATAAGATATTAATTTCTAAGTAAGAAAGGATTTTATTAATAATGAAAGAATAATGCTACTGATTCTTAACCTAAGTTGGATGTAGCTATAAAATTTTTACCAATAGGTTATCCTACTACAGACAATGCTAAGAAGAGCCATGGGCATCTCAAGTTAAAGTTAATGGATTGATGGTTTTTTAGTTAGGCTTGGATTGGAAATATTGTGGCGTAGATCTCCTTCTTCTAAGTTTGACATCGATACTCTATATGGTTGTAAAAGCATGAGATTTTTCTAAAATAAAAGCTTAATTATAAAACATGGATGATGCTAAGAGAAAAAAGAAGGCTATTGATACTCAAAAAACTTATATTAAGGGTAGATTGGGCCAATAACATTTTTTGGATGAAATAAATCAAAAGCATTGAATTTTAAGGACAAGCAATTATGATATTCTAATCAAAGGTTAGGAAAGAGATTAAGAGAATTTGATGTGTACTAAAAAACTAAAGGATCAAGTCCTAGGATGCCACATTCTCTGTATGTTGTGATTTTGTGAAGCAAGTACTCTAAGAGGTAAGTAACTTAGATCTCGAGGATGACATGATGAATGTGTACTTTTAAAGCTTTTGCCTCAAGCAAGTTAATTTTGAAGATAAAATTATTTTAAGAGAAAAATAATATACTAACCCAGCTTAAGGTCTTTTTTTTTCTTTGCATGACTTTTAAAGCATTTCTCAAAATAAATAAAAAAATAAAAATTTGAAACCCGACGGAAGAGGACTCCCAATGGAATCTATCTTCCTCTTTGAATCTAAGTGGGATTGGGATTCTAGAGCTCACCAGAGCCCTAGATCCCATCTATAAAAGCCCTCCCCTCTCCTCTAGATGAATCGCCCCTCAGCCATAAGTGATCGCCAGAGAAAATTACTCAGATTTCTCTAGTTTTCTTGATGATTGTGCCCCATGATTTATCATTGATCCATCATCGGAGTCAAGGAAGGAGCACCTCACTTCTCTCTCCATCATCTTCCCATCCCTTAGCCATCATCATCGACTTGACCTCCATCGGTGAGTCAGTGGATTTGATGGAAAAATTAGATGCCTTATTTTTTCTATTTTGGTTTTAGTTTGCTTGATTTGTGGTGATTTGAGGAGACCATTAACAGAGCTTTGATCAAGATCTAGCACCATCATCAGCCAGCAAGCCAGCCGGCCAACTGTTGGATGTATGTCCTAGAAACTAATATGGTTGATATATTGTAATAACTCTAGGACATAATTTTGTACTCAAAATATTGATTTGATCAATAAACGGACAAGTTTTATTTTTCATTCAAGTGTGATCAATCCTTGAGTCATCCATGAAATTAATACTTATGATATATATTCTTAAGGTGTTGAGAATTAGAGATATGTATAATTAATTTTTAAATTATTCTCGATGATAATATTATCATGAGAATGGTTATCGATCTAGATAGACTGATGTATAGATCACTTTCTTAGAGATAGATGAGTGATGCGTAGTCGTTGATAGCACCAAAAATAACTCTATTCACTACGTAAGTAGGATGAGTCGAGATCGTATCCTCAGGGACCTTGGGCTAAGTTGAGATTGCAAGATAAAAGAAAGAAACGTTATTTTTGATTTAGAAAATAAATTATCTTAAAATTGAGGTAATTAGAAAATAAAGAGCTCGGGAGTTTTGAATTACTTTGCACTAGCAGAGTTGTATCTCTTTTTTTTTTTAATTAAATGGATGTGATTAATCTTAGGAAAAATACTTGTCTTTCCTCGGCACGCTCCGTACCCGTAGATCACGGTGCATCTCTGAAAAGTATTAGGTAAATAACTCTTCTTTCCTCGGCACGCTCCGTATCCGTAGATCACGGTGCATCTCCGGAAAGTAAAAATTGTTCCTAATATTAATCTAACAAGAAAGTATAAATAAAAATATATAAAGGAGAGCAAATAAAGAACTCATGACAATTTAAATAAAAAGCATAATCTTTATTGCATATAAAGAAATACAGAAAAGTTTAGAACAATAAACCATCTCTGTGTCGTTACAAAATTTCTTCTCCACTCTCGAGACTGCTAGCCTAGCTGCTCATGAAGTAGTCCCTTTCTATTCCTCTATGCAAGGCTCTAGAAGAATTTCTAGGCTCCCCCCACTAATGGGAGTACAAAAGCCTTTTTATAGGTATTAGGAGGGAGGAGTTTTACATGATTTTTCGATGTGGGACTAAAGAAAATACTAATGACTAAAGAATGGATGGATGAGATGAAAAGATCACAAACAGATAAAAAAAATACAAAATTTTTCACTTGAGGTATTTCCAAATAAAAACTTTTTCCTTTAATTTGCTCACCGCTGTGTCTGCAGTGCGCGCGCCTGCTTGCGTCTGTCCCGCCCGCGTCCACGCTCACCCGCGTGCCCACGAGCTCACGCCGCGTCCATCCCGTGCGCCCAGGAGCTCACGCTGCGTCCATCCCGCGCGCCCAGGAGAATTCAACGTGAACCAACTTTTTCATATTCTAAAAAGAAACTTTTGTTTCTTCACAATGACATCTATATCCTTTTGGATTCCTTGCATAGTATCTTCATTTTCTATAATACCATATGCATCCTTCTTTTATTTTAATTTTATTTTAAGTCTAAATTTTTTCAAACTTGAGTCTTTTTGATCTATGAATTGAACTCTTTGTATCGACGATCATCTTTCCTGTAAAATATAAAAAAATATCAAATTCTTAATAAATAAAATAAATTAAATATAATTTTCTACTTTAAATGACTTAAATTAAGTATTTATCACACCCTCCAACTTGAATTTTGCTCGTCCTCGAGTAAAATAGATATATCAGCATTGTGTACCGACTCGGTCTTAAATCAAAAGTTAGGTTAGGCATCCCAAAAGGTAGATGATACCTGGTCAGACCATTAAAGAGATATTTCATTGGATTATCAATTTGATCCAATTAGTGGCTGAGTATTAACTAAAGAAATTTCAAGAGCTTTTCTTTCACCAACTCCCCACTTTACTCTTTAAATCCTCTAACTTAATGGGAAAGAGGTTTATTATCTTCTTGTAATTTAGTCCCTTTTTTTTTTTTTTTTTTAACATTGCCTACCTTTTTACGCGAACCACAACACTTACTTAGGCGAAAGAGCCCGGTTACTCAGTAGGAAACCAATGTTGTTTTTCTTTTTTTTTTTTTTAAAATAAATTTTAAGGAGAATTTTTGCATACCTCGACCTTTCCACCTAATTTCTCATGAAACAGATTCTTTATTGAGATCAGTAAGAAGAGGGTTGTAGAATCACTCCTAAAATTTGGTCTAGTCTAAACCCTACCATTCATTGGGTTTTCTTAATAATTTATTCCTCAGTATCTCTAAAATTATCTTGACCATTAATCATTCATTGTTTAGGATGCCTAATTGACTCTTAATCAAAATAAAATTTGGACACACAAAACTAATTATTTCTGACCATACTCGAGGATTTGATTAATTTCCTCCCCCCCAACTTAATCTATATTGTTCTCAATGGAGTAGGAAAGCAAAGAAAATAAAAGGAGAGAGTGCACCTGGGATAATTTTGCTTCGGAAGTTGAAGATAGCTTCATTGATTAATAGGCTCTTGTTCTAAATTCCTGCAGCTGCGAAAAAAAAAATAAATAAAATCATTGGGTTGCCTCCCAACAAGTGCTAAGTTTTATGTCTTCAACCAGATTGAATTGAGTCTTATGGCGGTTTTGGATCCACTAAATCAACAGATTCAATTAATTCTCCATCACTAATTCCATCTATGTAAAGTTTCAATCACTGACCGTTCACTTTAAAAGTATTCCCCTGTTTAGGATTTTTGAGTTCTATAGCTCCATGAGGAAATACCTGAGTTACAATGAAAGGTCCGTCCCAACGTGAGCGAAGTTTTTCAGGAAACAGACGCAACCTAGAATTGAAGAGCCAAACTTTTTGATTGGGCTCGAACATTTTTCGTGCAATAAATTTATCATGGTATGCTTTAGTTCGAGCCTTATAAATTTTGACACTCTCATACGCTTCATTGCGTAGCTCTTTAAGTTCATTTAATTGGAGTCTCCTATTGGAACCTGCATTTTTCAAATCAAAGTTAAATTGCCTTATGGCCCAAAATGCATGATGTTCTAATTCCACCGGCAAATGACAAGCTTTTCCGAATACAAGTCGATAGGGAGACATTCCTATGGGTGTTTTAAAAGCAGTACGGTAAGCCCATAATGCATCGTCTAAGTGAAGAGACCAATCCTTTCTATCGAGCCTAACCGTCTTTTCTAGGATATGTTTAATCTCCCTATTTGACACCTCTACCTGACCATTAGTTTGGGGGTGATATGGTGTGGCCACTTTGTGTGAAATATTATATTTTTTTATAAGTGCTTCAAAATGTTTATTCGTAAAATGAGTCCCCCCATCACTAATGATCACCCTTGGGAAGCCAAATCGATTAATGATGTTTCATTGGATAAAACTAATTACAATTTTATTATCATTAGTCCGTGTAGCTATTGCCTCCACCCATTTTGATACGTAATCAACTGCCACCAGAATATATTCAAATCCAAATGAGGCTGGAAAAGGTCCCATAAAATCAATCCCCCAAACATCAAAGATTTCTACTACTAAAATGGGGGTCAGCGGCATCATATCCTTCTTGGATAAATTTTCTGTTTGCTGACATCGCAGACAACTTCAGCCAAATTCATGTGCATCCTTGAAAAGTGTTGGCCAATAAAACCCACTCTGCAGTACTTTTGCTGTAGTTTTTCTTCCACTAAAATGTCCCCCACATGCCGAAGAATGGCAAAAAGTGAGAATGCTTTGGAATTCACTCTCGGGGACACAACGGTGAATAACTTGGTCAGGATAGTATTTGAATAGTTCAGGTTCTTCCCAGAAATAATGTTTAATTTGCAAAAAAAATCGATCCTTTTCTTATTTTGTCCAGTGAGAAGGTACTTGTCCTGTTGACAAGTAATTGACAATATGGGCAAACCATGGAGGACGGCTAGAGGAGATTGTGAAAAGTTGTTCGTCAGAAAATTTTTCTTTGACCTCATCTATGCCTATCATGTGTTCAACTAAGATCCTGGAGATGTGATCAGCTACCACATTCTCAGAACCCTTCTTATCTCGGATTTCTAGATCAAATTCTTGTAAAAGAAGGATCCATCTGATCAAATGCGGTTTAGTATCTTTCTTTGAGAGGAGATGTTTCAGAGTCGCATGATCAGAGTAAACTAGAACCTTAGACCCTAACAGATATGAGCAAAATTTTTCAAGGGCGAACACTACTGCTAGTAGCTCTTTTTCTGTTGTGGTGTAGTTTAATTGGGCATCGAAAAGAGTCTTGCTAGTATAATAGATCACATGTGGCTCCTTATTGATTTTTTGGCCTAAGACTGCACCTATTGCAAAGTCAGAGGCATCACACATAATCTCAAATGGAATGGACCAGTCAGGAGGTTTTATTATGGGTGCTGTTGTCAGGGCTGTTCGTAATGTGTTGAACACTTTCAAACAGTCTTCATCAAAGATAAATGGTATATCCTTGGCCAACAGATTGCACAAGGGTCTTGAAATCTTGCTAAAGTCTTTGATGAAGCGTCTATAAAATCCGGCATGACCTAAGAAAGATCGTATTTGTCGGACCGAAGTAAGGGGTGGTAGTTTTGAAATGACCTCAATTTTGGCTTTATCTACCTCGATCTCTTTTTCAGAAATAATATGTCCTAATACAATTCCTTTCCACACCATGAAATGGCTCTTTTTCCAACTTAGGATAAGATTTGTCTCCATACACCGTTTAAGAACTTTGAAAAGATTATGGAGACAATTCTCAAAGGTGGTTCCAAACACAGAAAAATCATCCATAAAAACTTCAAGATATTTGTCCACCATATCCGAAAAAATGGCCAGTATGCACCGTTGAAATGTAGCGGGTGCATTGCAAAGCCCGAATGGCATACGCCGAAAAGCGAAGGTGCCATAGGGGCAGGTGAAGGTAGTCTTTTCTTGATCATCCGAAAATACAGGTACTTGATTGTACCCTGAATAACCATCAAGAAAATAGTAGAAACTTTGTCCTGCTAACTGTTCTAGGATTTGGTCGATGAAGGGCAATGGAAAATGATCCTTCCTAGTAACGGCATTCAGTTTTCTATAATCTATACGTACTCGCCATCCAGATGATATGCGAGTTGGAAGTAGTTCACTTTCTTCGTTCTCCACCACAGTAATACCAGATTTCTTAGGTACTACTTGAGTGGGACTGACCCATTTACTATCGGATATGGGGTAGATGATTCCAGCATCTAACCACTTTACCACCTCTTTCTTTACTACTTCACACATGTTTGGGTTCAATCTCCTCTGCATATCTCAATGGGGTTTGGCATGTTCCTCAAAATGAATATGGTGCATGCAAATGGAGGGGTCAATTCTTTTTAAATCGGCAATGGACCAACCGATAGCCTCTTTGTGTTCCTTCAGAATACCAACCAATTGTGCTTCCTGAT
This sequence comes from Elaeis guineensis, assembly GCF_000442705.2. NCBI lineage: Eukaryota > Viridiplantae > Streptophyta > Magnoliopsida > Arecales > Arecaceae > Elaeis > Elaeis guineensis. The sequence continues at coordinate 42,695,973 of NC_026002.2, forward strand.
TAGGGGTCAAGTCTGATGCAATGATTGCCGGGAGGGTGTCATTGAGTCCTAGAAATACATACTTAAGCATAGCAGGAAGAGGTTTCAATTCTAACGTAGGTGGTGATTCTAAAGATGGGACTATTGGTGTACTGGCTAATGTGGGCAATGGCTCATACTTGATTGTCCATGGAGGAGTGATTTTATCGTGTGGTGTATCTAACAAGATGTTAACTTCTTTTATATATTCCTCAAAGTCACACACTCCAAAGTGAGCCAAGCAAGTATCTAAGGGGTCTGGTGCTAGAATTATGGGTGTTGCATCTTCTATAATATCTTCTAGTGTATCTACTTCGAAGCAACTATCCATTGATGGTCTTTGAGAAGCACCAAACACATTCAGTCTTAGTTTCTTATTCCCAAATGATACGTCCATGACTCCTGTCCTACAATTAATGCATGCATTTGCCATAACTAGGAAGGATCGTCCTAAGATAATGGGAATTTGTCTGGGGTTGCCACTTAATTCCATATCGAAAACCAGAAAATCAACTGGAAAGTAAAACTCATCTACCTTGACCAAGACATCCTCAAGCATTCCACATGGTTCCTTAATTGATCTGTCGGCTAACTGCAGTGTGACTGATGTGGGTTTCAGTTCTCCAAATCTAAAAAGTTCATACACCGAACTAGGTAAAAGATTCACACTTGTCCCTAAATCCAGAAGAGCTTTTTCAATGTGATAATCTCCTATAACACAGAAAATGATGGGGGCTCCTGGATCCTTAAGCTTTGGAGGAGTGGCATGCTGGAAGACAGAACTAGCCTGTTCAGTGAGACGTACTTTCTTTAAGATTTGTGATTTAGATTTACATTTTTGGGTGCACAAATCCTTCAAAAATTTGGCATAAGCAGGGACCTGTTTGATTGCGTCTAGAAGGGGAAGATTAATTTGAACTTGCTTAAACAATTCCAACATCTCATCAAGTTTTCCTCCCTTCTTATCTGCAGGAATAAGAGCTTTTAGGGCATCCGGAAATGGGGCTTTAGGCAAGTAAGATGATTCCGGTGCAGTTGGTTCCTTCTCTATTTTCAGGTCCTCCTTGTTCTTGGGTGATTTGGATTCGGTTAGAGGTTTAGGGTCGGTCTCATTGGTTTTACTAGTGTGTTCAATGACCTTCCCACTTCTCAGAGTCATGATTGATTTGGTATGCTCAGAAAAAGCTTCTGGGGTATTAGAACTCTCAATCACAAATTACCCTCTTGGGTTGCTCTCGGGTTGGCTAGATAATTTTCCTCCTTCCCTCCTACTGAATGCAGTTGCTAGTTGACCTATTTGGGTCTCTAGCTTAGCAATGGATTGTGTGTGGGAGTTAAGGATCTGAGTGTTGACTTCTAATCGTTCTAGTGCTTTCAGGACTTTTTTCTCAAAAGCTGAGCTGTGACCAGTAGTAGACGGTTGAAGAATATTTTGAAATTGATGGTATGATCCATGCCTATATGTTGGATCTTGATATTGAGGTCGAGGTGTGGCAGGACCAACCACTGGTTGTGGTCTCCAGGAAAAATTTGGATGGTTTCTCCAGCCGGGGTTATAAGTGTTCGAATATGGATCGTTTCCTGGTCTGCGAGCTTGTTGGACTTGAGCTTGCTGAACCTGCTCGTGCACAAACTCAGGAAATTGAGGTGTGGCTGGGCATTCACTAACAAAATGGTTCGGACTTGCACACAATGCACAAACTTCTTGGATTGGGTTAGGTGGAATCGGAGATTGTCCAGTATTTAGAAGATGATCTAATTTTTGGGACAGTTCATCTACCTTTTGATGGATATCTATGGTATTTTCTACTTCATATATTCCACCTCTTTTTGGGTTTAACATGGGTTTATCTCTAATAGAGGCAGACATATGATGTAATAAATTTTCACTTAAAATTTCAAACAGTTGCCATGCCTCATCCTCACTTTTCAGCATGAATATCCCACCGCATGATGCATCGATCATTTGTCGATGTCTTTCAGAGAGCCCATCATAAAAATATTGGATTAACTGCCACTTGGGTACAGCATGGTGGAGACATTTTCTAATAAGGTCCTTTAATCTCTCTCATGTTTCATGAAATATTTCTCCATCTAATTAGAAAAAACTAGTTATGGCTTTCCTTATTTGATTAGTTTTTTCTATGGAAAAATATTTCTTGAGAAACTCTCCTTGCAGCTGGTCCCAGGTTGATATAGTCATGGAATCCAAAGTATGTAGCATGTATTTGGCTTTGTCCTTAAGTGAAAAAGGAAATAATTTTAACCTAAGAGCATCATCGGAGAAGTTGTGAATTTTGACAGTTGAGCATATTTCAAGAAATTCTTCAAGATGTTTATAAGGGTCCTCATTACTAAGTCTATAAAATGAAGGTAACATTTAGATTATACTGAACTTAATTTCATATTGAGTGGCCTCCACAGGGGGCACTTGAATACAAGGAGAGTAGGTATATGTGGAAGGAGTAAAGTACTCCTTCAATTGCTTGGGTGGATCATTCTCCTGATTTCGGTCCATATTTTTACGTCTGTTGGCTCTAAAGGTTCTTTCTATTTCTGGATCAAAAGGTTAGATTTCTGGTCGTAACGATCTACGGCCAAGCATACACCTTACAATTATACTGTAGAGCAAACACAAAAATTTTTTCTTTTTATAATATATATTTTTATAATAAAGTGAGAAAAGAATGAAGAAAATCTAAAGAGAAGAACCTAAGAATCTTAAATCTATGAAAAGGAAGAAATTAGTTAATGTTTAGATGTTAATTGTAATCAACTTAAACAATCATAGACTCTCTATCCTAAGGTTAACTTAGATCTAGACAGCTCCTAACTTTCAAGACCGCCTTTGAGCACTCCAAGCTCAAGACTGACTAACTGACTCGGTCAGGTAAGCGTAAGATGTGGGAGGTTCCCTGCTCGTTGCTTTTCTTAGACACCAACTAAGTTGGCCAGGTCAGTCAACGGAACCAATTGAAAACCACTTTCTTTAACCACTTGCCTTAGACACTGAGCAATTAACCAATCCGCACTCGGTTCAACTCTAGAGCTTTCTTATCCTATTGAGCTCGAAATTTCTAGGGCTGACGTCTAGTTGATTTTAAATTAAGGTCTAGGTTATGCAAATGCAAGGGAGTGATTTGTGGGCTAAGGAAGGGTGATCAAATCTCCACCTTATCTGGTTAATGGGTTATTGTCCTTAAGATTAATTATGGAGATGCAATGCAAAGAAACAAGGTGTCCAATCAAGTTAGAAATTTTTATATTTGAGGTTACGCTATTTTAGTTAAGTGTTATGAAATGTCAGTGGCTTCTTTTTTTTTTTTTTTAATATATAGTTTTATCTTTTTATATATATTTTTTAATTTTTTTTAGTTTTGCAAAAAAATAAATTTAAGTGATTAAGTCTAAAAAGCAATAAATCACTAGGCTATAAAAAGTAGTAAATTATTCTAAGCAAAAAAATTCTTAAGTAGTAAATTAATTATGCAAGGTAATTATGTAATTATGCAAATAAGATTATCTAGCTAGAAAGCACTGAAAAAAAATTTTAAAACGAGAAATAAAAATTAAAAAGTATTTTTTTTTTAAATTTTTTTTTTTAAAATTTTTTAATTCAACCGTGCCAAGATCCCCGGCAATGGTGCCAAAATTTGATGCGTAGTCATTGATAGCACCAAAAATAACTCTATTCACTACGTAGGTAGGATGAGTCGAGATCGTATCCTCAGGGACCTTGGGCTAAGTTGAGATTGTAAGATAAAAGAAAGAAACGTTGTTTTTGATTTAGAAAATAAATTATCTTAAAATTGAGATAATTAAAAAATAAAGAGCTCGGGAGTTTTGAATTACTTTGCATTAGTAGAGTTGTATCTCTTTTTTTTTTTTAATTAAATGGATGCGATTAATCTTAAAAAAAATATCTATCTTTTCTCGGCACGCTCCATACCCATAAATCACGATGCGTCTCCAAAAAGTATTAGGTAAATAACTCATCTTTCCTCGGCACGCCCCGTATCCGTAGATCACGGCGCGTCTCTGGAAAGTAAAAGTTGTTCCTAATATTAATCTAACAAGAAAGCATAAATAAAAACATATAAAGGAGAGCAAATAAAAAACTCATGACAATTTAAATAAAAAGCATAATCTTTATTGCATATAAAGAAATACAGAAAAATTTAGAACAATAAACCATCTCTGTGTCGTTACAAAATTTCTTCTCCACTCCCGAGACTGCTAGCCTAGCTGCTCATGAAGTAGTCCCTTTCTATTCCTCCATGCAAGGCTCTAGAAAAATTTCTGGGCTCCCCCCACTAATGGGAGTACAAAAGCCTTTTTATAGGTATTAGGAGGGAGGAGTTTTACATGATTTTCCGATGTAGGACTAAAGAAAATACTAATGACTAAAGAATGGATGGATGAGATGAAAAGATCACAAACAGATAAAAAAAATACAAAATTTTCCACTTGAGGTATTTTCAAATAAAAATTTTTTCCTTTAATTTGCTCGCCGCTGTGTCTGCGGTGCGCGCGCCTGCTTGCATCCATCCCGCCCGCCCGCATCCACGCTCACCCGCGCGCCCACGAGCTCATGCCGCGTCCATCCCGTGCGCCCAGGAGCTCACGCTGCGTCCATCCCGCGCACCCAGGAGAATTCAACGTGAACCAACTTTTTCATATTCCAAAAAGAAACTTTTGTTTCTTCACAATGACATCTATATCCTTTTGGATTCCTTGCATAGTATCTTCATTTTCTATAATACCATATGCATCCTTCTTTTATTTTAATTTTATTTTAAGTCCAAATTTCTTCAAACTTGAGTCTTTTTGATCTATGAATTGAACTCTTTGTATCGGCGATCATCTTTCCTGTAAAACATAAAAAGAAACATCAAATTCTTAATAAATAAAATAAATTAAATATAATTTTCTACTTTAAATGACTTAAATTAAGTGTTTATCAATGAGTCTTTAATTTATAGTGTAGAGATATTGGACGATAAGTATGGATAGCTGTTAGAGAATAACTAGTACTAAGTATGACCATACAAGAGATCACATGGATTTCTATTCAATTGTCAGTGATCATCCCGATGCTATAGTTGTGTGAGTGGTCCTTTGACTTGTGATGGCATGATTGCTCACAGTGAGGTTACTGGAGTTAGACTGCCTAGAAACATGATCTCTTTGAGTCCTTATAAGTGTATGTTGGCGATAGTTGGTCCACTATAGGAGTAGGATGTGCATCTAGATGGAATCTATCGATCTTGATAGAAAGAAGTGGTCCTATAAGATTTGAGAAGTTGAGTCTATAAGTCTGTGGCCATAGTAGTATGATTGATGAAAAAAAGTTTTCATGAGAATCATAATTGGGCTTGAGCTAATCGAATCCATCATATGACTGATAATGAGATTTGATGATTTATCCATGACCAGCCATCTAGTTGGGATTCACGATAGAAGGATTGAATTACACAGGAACTACACCTTGAGGTTCTTTTTTGATTCCATTGGGTTGTCATTATATTTTAGTAAGTATCACTGGTGGATTGTGAGAGCTCACTAGGATCATTCAGGATCGACGATCTTGATTGAATTAGAGTAGAATCGTTTCGATCTATTAAAAAAAGTTTCAATGATACTATGATAGAGATCATGGTATATCTCACTATCAGACATAATTAAACCTATGGGGTCACACAACAAAGAGATTTAATCTGGATTAAGCAATTGGATTTATGAAGTCTCAATTGGGTTAGAAGAAATCTTATTGGGTTCAGGATAACCTTACTAGCATAAGGTTGAACCTAATTTCTCTTTAGATTTGAATTACTTATTTGATAAGAATTAATTCGAGTTAATTACATGCTAAGAAACTAAATGAATTAGATTTATTGAGCTCCAAATATTGGGTGCCTAAGATTTTGGATCATATATATTAGGAGTCTCATTCCTAATTGATTTCTTGATTGAATTTGTTGGGGTGCCACTTGATTTGATTAAGTCTAGGTGTGCCCATATGGAAGATGGCGTAAAAGACTAGGAAGAGGTGCACCTCCTCTTCTAGTTGGCATGTGAGAGAGAGCCCTCGAGGGCACCAAGGGTTGGCGCTACCTTGGTTCACATGGACGTGGTCAAAGGTGAGGGCAATAAGGAGTCCTAATGCGATTAGGACTCATGATAAATGGCTGATTTGATTTTAATTGGGAATCCAATTGCTCCTCTATTTAAAAGGGCCTCCCCTAAGAGTTTTAGATTAGATTTTCAATAAGCTCCCAGCCTCCCAAACAGCCCCCCCGCCCTTTTCTCTTCCTCCCTTTGGTTCACACGTCCAAGAGCCTTGGACGTGCCATCATCCCAACGCCCAAAAGGAGTTTGGGCGGCATCTCTTCTTTGCTGGTTTCAAAGTCTTGGTTGCTTCCAGATCAAGAGAAGGAGATCAAGTAAGAGAAGAAAAGAAGAAGATCAAGAAAAGGATTAAAAAATTGATCAAAATTCAGACTTGATTTAGATTCGCATGGAGATCATTCTTGGAGAAGAAAGATCTATGTCAAAGAGGGCTGATCCAGGCTGATCTTGAGTGAATACCCATAGAGGCCATATGCTTGTATAGCTAAGGGAGAATAGAGGCCATATGCTTGATAGCTAAGGGAGAACCCATCTTCTTTTAGATCTAGATTCAAAGAAAGGATTAGCAAAATAGGTATATGATCCAATCAAATATTTAATTTCAGCATAAAATTAGCATATATTAATTTTAGCATATGAAGTAGGTCTTTGTGTGCTTTATTCTTATGCATGCATATTCTAGATTAATAAAAGTTTTAATCTTTAATTCTGTTATGTTGTGTCGAAATTTTTTTTTTGAAATCCACATGCATACACGTCATATGAAAATTCAATAGTGATATCTGAGCCACGGATTTCATATGCATGAGATTGACATACATGTTTTGAAAAAAATTTCAAAATCTGATTTTTTTAATACATAAGATGTATGGATGCTTAATTTAGATCTGAAAATTATTTTAGATCTGCTTTTCAGTTCATATATGGGATATATGAAGATATGCATAAATATGAAAATTATTCTAGATCAGTTTCTAGTTTGTATATATAATACATATTTGCATGCATAAATCTAAAAATTATTTAGACCTGATTTATGATTCATATATGAGATGTATGATTGCATATCAAGATCTGAAAATTAGTTTAAATTTGATTGATGATTTATATATAAGATATGTGATATCATGTCAAGATTTGAATTTTAGTTTAGATCTGAATTTTACATATATATATGAGATATATGCTTGTATGTTGAATTTAAAAATTAGTTTCGAGATTGAAAACTTACTTTTCATGCAAAGAATTTAGATCTAAAATTTAGTTTTAAGATCTAAAATTTATGTTTGTGTATGAGAGTTTGGATATGGATAGATCAAAAATTAGGTTATGTAATTAGATTATGTTAGTACACTAAATCAGCCTCAAGACATGTGGCATCATCATATGAGATCAAAGAGATATCATTCTCAAAGCTCAAAATTTCAGCAGATCAACTTACTGATAAGCAGATTCAGGTCGGTATTTTACCAACCTGACTAAGAGACATCGTGGTATTCTATGTCCGAGATGACAAGTCAGTCGAGAAAAGAATATTCAATTCCAATAGTTACTGACCTAAATCACGATCCTTCTTACATCCAGAATGATTATTATGACTAGTCTCTATTTCACCCCGATCATCTATCAAAGTGAACTATTATATTAATGGACTTAATCATTTCTCGAATGTCTGTGGTGGTTTCTGCAATCAAGCCACAGCTAGCCACGATTTCATATATGGTTGGCAGATACAGCCAGGTATGATCTCATATCCAGCTCATATGCATAGCTGCACATCGCTCACTTATAGGTGGCTCTCTAACTACCTAATAAATTTTTCTAATGGCCTAACAAACTTTAGAATGGCCTCCTTAATCCTTCGATAAATAGAGGGCCAGGGATCCTCCATCGGTAAGTTTTGCTCTCTGAAACTAGAGGAGACTCTGTCAGTAGGAAACTAGGCTAGAATCTTGGCTTCTACCCAATCCTCCTCCAGTTCCATTCGATCTCTCTTGCTCTTCCACTCTTTTTCACCTCTGTTCTCAAAGCTTGAACTGATGTAAGTATCGAAGGGTCAAGAACTAGAGGATCTCAATCTAGTTTCTTGACTGGTTTTGCAGATTGAAAGAATTTCTATCGGATCGTAAGGATCGCTCTAACCTAGCCTTATTTGATTCGATCTGTCTTACTCCAGATTTTGAGCCTTGTAGCAACAGATTAATGCTAGAAGAAAAATTTTTTCTAATTTTTTTTATGAAAAAGATGGTCAAGATACAAGCTCAGCATCCCTCTCCCTTCGCTCCAGAAGAAGGAGCACCTGAGGCACCACCATAGCAACCAATTACTGTTGATCCTCAATAGTTCAGCTTCCTTGTTCAGCAAGTTCAAGTTCTGATAACAGCCGTTCAACAGTTTCAAAAAAAGGAGGAGCAACAGTCGAAGGAAGCTCCTCTTTTGAATGCTTTATCTCAGCACAGCTTTCAACCAGCCCATCAAGATGAATACCACATTGATGAGGCTGACAGTGAATTTGCTCTTAGTACTCTAAAAGTTCAAAGATGGGGTGATTTAGAGCACAAGATCTTGGATCTTGAAAGGCATCTGATGGAGATCTAGGTAGGAGGTCGATCTCAGAATAAAGATAATTTCAATCTCCTATCTCCTTTCTCTCATGAGATCTTGAGTGAACTAGTTTCAAATCAGTTCAAGATGCTCGCCATTGAGTCTTTTGATGACTCTACTGATTCAATGGATCATATCGAGGGTTATAAAGCTCTCATGGCTTTACAAGGAGCTTTCAATGCCCTATTATGCATTGCTTTTCCTGTGACCCTCAAGAAGACAGTGAGGGTGTGATTTTCAGGACTCCTGCAAGGGTCCATCTCTTCTTTTGAGTAGCTCGGGAGACTATTTATCACTTACTTTGATAATAATCGACCTCATTTGAGGTATGTAGATAGTTTTTTCTCTGTTCAGCAACAAGCAGGAGAGGACCTTCGAAAGTATATGGCTCATTTTAATGCAGCCACCATGGAAGTTAAAAAAATTCAATAAATCAGTTGTCATGTCTACTTTGAAAAGAGGACTCCAAAGCAACCACCTAATCTTTTCTCTGAATAAGAACTTCCTGGATATCCATGACGAAATGCTCGACTGGGTGTGTAAGTATGCTCAGGTCGAGGAGGAGGAGGCTGTCTTAAGATAGGCAAGAAAGGACAAAAATGAGAAGAAATGATCGAGAGAGAATAATGAAGAATAGCAGACTGGAAACTCAAATCGACCCAAAAAAATCCGAGGTCAAGAAGTCCACCGTGGCATTTTGACTTTTATGCCTCTTTGTCTGCTCTCCAAGCTCAGATTCTGATGGAAATTGAAGGAGAAAAGTATCTCTGAAGGTCTAATCCTTTGAAAGCTCCTCCAGAAAAGAGAGACAAGCAGAAATACTACCATTTCCATTAAGACCATGGCCATGACACCGAAGAATGCAGATAACTATGAGATAAGATAGAGACCTTGGTGTGTCGAGGTTACCTCGATAAATATGTCAGGTCGATCAAAATCATGGAGTACAGACCTCCAACAGAAGAAACTTCTGAGGACTACAACCGACCAACTGCTGGTGTTATCAACATGATATCCGACATCCTACCTGACACTAATGACCCATCTCCCAAGAGGTAGAGAACTAAAGATGTTATTTCATTTTCTGAGAATGTTGTAAAGAAGATCCAAACCCTTCATAATGATGATGTTGTCATCTCTATGATGATAGCAAAGTACAATGTAAAAAGAGTTTTTATTGATAATGAAAGTTCTGCTGATGTGTTGTTCTATGATGCTTTCTCAAAAATGAACCTGACTGAGCAGCTTAGGCGGGTCGGTACTCCTCTTATCGGGTTCTCAGAAAATCCGATGGCAGTCGAGGAGGAAATTATTCTATCGGTTACAGCAGGACAGGAGCCAAACCAGTCAATGGTGCAGCTCATTTTTTTTGGTGGTCAGAGTCCCATTTGCTTATAATGCTATTTTCAGCCGACCTGATCTCAATGCTCTTAAATCCATTATCTCTACTTACTATCTACTTGTGCATTTTCCAACTAAAAAAAAAAATTGATGAAATGCAAGGTGACCCGACGGTATCTCGACAGTATTTTATGATTTTTGTTAAAATAAAATAATTAGTGAACATTATGCCAATTAACATACCGGATGCATTGGATGAGCTCGAAAAAGTCTGAGGTGACCTGACAGAAAAGCTTGAAGTCATTCCTTTGGGAGATGATCCAGAAAAAATGTAAAATCGGTGTAAACCTCAAGTCTGGTTTAAGGGATAAAATGATCAAGTTTCTATGGACAAATACTAACATTTTTGCTTGGTCGGTCTCTGATATGCCTGGCATCCCTACCGATGTAATTATTCATAAACTAAATATAGATCCAAATTTCAAGCCAGTTCAGTAGAAGAAAAGAAGTTTCACCCCGAAAAGGCAAAAAATCATCGATGAAGAAATTGATAAGCTTTTAAAAGCAAGATTTATCAGAGAAGCTCATTATCTAAAATGGATAGCCAATGTTGTTATGGTCAAGAATGCCAATGGCAAATAAAAGATATGCATCGATTATAAAGATCTAAATAAATCTTGTCTGAAAGATAGTTTTTCTCTGTCGAGGGTTGATCAGCTATTAGATCCCACTTCAGTTCACAAGCTTCTCAGCTTTATGGATATTTTCTCAGACTATAATCAGATCAAAATAATTCTAAAAGATGAAGAAAATACTATCTTCGTCACTGAAAGAGGTTTATATTGTTACAAAATGATGTCTTTTGGTCTTACAAATGCAGGTGCTACATTCCAACACCTCATTAACAAAGTTTTCAAGCAATAAATTGATCAAAATTTGGAGGTCTATATTGATGACATGATAATAAAGAGTATCGAAGAGGACCGACATATTAACAATTTGAAGGAAGCATTTGGAGAAATTAGAAAGCACTGGATGAAGCTTAATCCTAACAAATGCACCTTTGGAGTTGGCTCAGATAAATTTCTTAGCTTTTTTATTAATCAAAGAGGAATAGAAGCAAATCCTGAAAAGATTCAAGTACTATTGAAAGTGAAGTGTCTGACTTCCATCAAAGAAATCCAGCAGCTTACTAAATGGGTAGCAGCCCTCAGTCGATTTATTTTCAGGTTAGCTGAAAGATGCCTCTTATTCTTCAAAATATTGAGAAATATCAAGAACTTTAGCTGGATAAAAGAATGCCAGACTGCTTTTGAAGATCTTAAGAAATATCTTGACTCTCTGCCTCTTCTTTCTAAGCCGGTTGAAGGTGAAGAATTATATATGTATATTTCCATCTCACCCTATGCAGTCATCTCGATTCTTATCCAAAAAGAAATGGGTATTTAAAGGCCTATCTACTACACCAATAAATTATTGCGAGACAAAGAGACCTGATATAAAAAGATCGAAAAGATGATATATGCTTTGATCATGGCAGTCCGGAGACTCAGGCCTTACTTTCAAGCTCATATCATCGTAGTATTGATAGACCAGTCACTTAGATCAATATTATAAAAGGTTGATACTTCAGGTTGGATCATCAAATGGGCTATTGAACTCAGTGAATTTGATATCTACTACCGACCTTGAACTGCAGTTAAAGATCAGGTATTAGCTGACTTTGTTATAGAGTGCACTGTCCCTGATGATGGATCAACCCCAGCAAGTCCTGAAAGTGATGATTCGTCCTGGGTCCTACATGTGGATGGAGCCTCAAATTTTTAAGAAAATGGTATCGGTTTGATTCTGACCAATCATGAAGAGTTTGTAACTGAGCAGGCCCTGAAGTTTAATTTTAATACTTGCAATAATGGTGTTGAATATGAAGCCCTAATGATGGATCTCAAGATGACAAAAGAACTTGGGGTCATAAAATTAAAGATTTTTACCGACTCATAGTTTATCGTCGGCCAAGTATGGGGGTCAATTTGAAGCCAAGGATTCCATAATGGATTGTTATCTATAGAATGTCAAGGGGCTATCTAAAGATTTTGAAGAGCTTGAAGTGCTCCAAATTTTGAAGTCGAAAAATGCTCGAACTGACGCTCTATCGCACCTCGCCACTTCAGATTTTTTTGAACTAAATCAGAAGGTACTTATTGAACAGTTGGATAAGCCTAGTATTGAGATGCTTTTTATATTTTAGATTGATCATGAGCCGAGTTGGATTGATCCCTCATAGATTATATATCGAAAAGAATTCTGCCCAATGATCCGATCAAAGTCAGAAGTATTAAAAGACAAATCCCATGGTACGTTCTTCAAGAGGGTCATCTATATAAAAAGTCTTAATTCTTTTCCTTTACTCCAGTGCCTGACAACGTCTGAAGCTAATTATATGCTCTAAGAAGTGCATGAAGCGATATGTGGAAATCATCTGAGGGGCAGGTCACTTGCTTATAAAGTGATCTGATAAGGTTGCTACTAAACAACCATTCAAAAAGATGTAGTTGATCTTATCAACAAGTGAGACTAATGCCAGAGGTATGCTAACATCCAATATCAACCTACTACTGAGTTTATTTCTATTACCGTCCCTTGGCCCTTTGCAATTTGGGAGATGGATATGCTGGGGCCTTTCATAGTAGCGGCAGGCCTAAGAAATTTCTGATGGTAGCCATGACTATTTCACAAAATGGATAGAGGCAGAACATTTAGCCTTAATCATAGAAAAAAATATACAAGATTTTATCTGAAAATCTATAATATGTCGGTTTGGTTTATCTTAGATCATCATCACTAATAATGGTTAGCAGTTTGATAATCTCAAGTTCAAAAAATTCTGCTCCAAACTTCATACTGACCACCGACTCACTTTTGTTGGGCATCCGTAGTCAAATGGTGAAGCTGAAGTCACAAATAAAACTATCCTTCAAGATTTGAAGATAAGGCTCGCTAAAATAAAAGAATTATAGGTTGAAGAGCTACATAGTGTATTATGGGCATACCGAACCATGTATCGGATTCTGATAGAAAAAACTTCTTTCAGGCTTATCTACGGGATCGAAGCTGTGATTCTAGTTGAGATTGGCCTATTATTTAATAAAGTCAAAAATTTTCATAAGGCAACTAATTCTGACTGGTTGAGGACCGACCTAGATCTTTTTGATGAAGTGAGAGAACAAGCCCACATCAGAATGGCAGCCTATAAGTAGAGAATTGCTAAGTATTATAATGTTCGGATAAAATCGAAGTCATTTCAGAAAGGTGATCTCATCTTGAGATAAGCAGAAGTTTCAAAGCCTATTGAACAAGATAAATTGGCTCTCAATTGAGAAGGACCTTATCGAATCACCGATGTAATTCACCCAAGAGCTTATAGAATTAAAAATTTATATGGGTCTGTTATTCTTCGCACTTGAAATTTTAAAAATTTTAAAAAATATTATCAATAAAAATGCTCTAATGAGCCCTTTCTTGTACTTCATGTTTTTCCATTTATTGAGATTCGATCTTTAGGTTGGTGAAGTCCGAAGAGGCACGAATGGAGATAAGATCTTCTAAACCCAATCTTCAAATTGATAAAGCTCCAAAGAGCACAAATATTAATTCGAATTTCAGTCTGATATAGTCTCGAAGGGCACAAATATTAATCTAAATTTCAGTCTGATAAAGCCTCGAAGGGTGCAAATATTAATCCAGATTTCAGTCCGATAAAGCCCCGAAGGGCGCAAATATTAATTCGAATTTCAGTTCGATAAAGCTCCGAGGGCACAAATATTTATCCGAATTTTAGTCTGATAAAATTTTGAAGGGCACAAATATTAATCCAAATTTTAGTCAAATAAAGCTCCGAGGGACATAAATATTGATTCGGATTTCAGTTCGATATGCTCCTGGAGGATGGAAATACTACTCCAGATTTCAATATGGCCCTGGAGGATGCAGATATTACTATTTATTTCAGTTCGGTATAACCCCGAAGGGCTTGATCCCTCCATCAGCCAATGAGTCTTATGTTGGCCATAAGACCGAAGTGATCATACACCAATCTCGAACCGATAGGATACTATATTGATTTCTGGAGTGAGATTATCTTTGGATTCTTTCAAAAATATTGATCTCTGGATCGAATCTTGAACTTGATCCATTCGAGGTCATACAAATAAAGGTACGACTGAATCTTGATCTTTAATTAATTAATAACTGATAAGATTAAAGTTACTAATTTTTAGTTCTGGTAAACTATAAAGATATATATAATTATTTTATCTTGACAAGCTATGAAATTTGCTAGAACATGCACACCAAATCATGATGCCTGAGAAAATATGTCTTGCATTGATGTTAAAAGAAAATACAAAAGGAAAAACACATATTGGGTTTATGTGTTCTAAAAAAAAAAAGATGACCCATATCAAGTCAATACATCCCAAAAGAAAAAAAAATCTTTATCGAATGATTATCAGTGCATTGAAATCTTTCTTGATTGATTCCTCTTTAGTCCGCTCTAATTCCTCAGCAACATCAGTGGTAGTTGGCTCTGCGACTGTAGTGGACTCTGATTTTTTGATGGCCTAAAAAATCTCAGTCTTGACTAGAGCACAGTAGATATAGGCTCCATAGCAAAGGTCTCAGTTATACTCATTTTGGTAAACTCTCGATCTGACTCCTTAGCTGGCTTCTTTGTCGCTTCAGTGGGTGGCTCGAGAATCTCCTTTATGCCCATCTTAACGGCCGCCTTTGGAGTAACCTTGGAGGTATCTATCTTAGGATATAATTTCTTGATTAAATTGCAGCACTGATTGAATGCATAATCATATGCACCCTCGGAGCTCTTAGATACTTCCTCCTTGAATTCCTTGGAGGCCTTGTATAACTCCAACACCTTGGCTGCCTTATCCTGCTCCTGTTTAACTTGCTTCTTCAAAACCTCAATGGCTTTTTCATGAGCTTTATTGGCCTTCTCCAACTCTTTAAGCCTCGACTCCAATTTTTTATTCTCCTTGGCTTGGGTGTATAGCTCAAAAACCTTCTTCTCTTGTTCATTATATTTTCATTGAAGGTCTGAAAGATTTTGATTCTTCTCCTCAGCAACTTCAACTTCTCATTAAGTTGATTTTGGAGCCCTGTCATAAGTTCGGACTCCTCCTCTTAGAAAATCAGCTGGTTGGCATCCATAACCTTCTTATTTGTCAGCAAATTGGCCACATTTTCATACATGACCTTGAGATCAACAACAACCTATGAGGCAAAGATTCAGCTCGATCACTCATTAACCAAAAAAGAAAAAAAAAAGAAGGAAAAAAAAGAGAGGAGAAAAATAAAAGAAAAGAAGTGGTGAGGGGACTCACGTGAATGAGATGTTCGAAAGCGTGATTGGCAGTCTCCTCTAGTTTGTTCTTCTGGTGGGCCTCCAGGTCAATTATTGGAAGCACCAATTCAAGAAGGTAACGATCCAACCAGGCTCGCTCTAAAAGAGACATCCGGCCCATGGCGTCTCCCTCAGTCGAAGTGGATGGGGTGGTGGTCAGCTTGCATTCTTGATCCTTGGGAGGGGGCACAGGCCGGTTACCATCCTTTTTTCTCACCTCGATTGACTGATGAGGTGGAGGCTCAACTGATGCCCCCTAAGGAGTATGTTGGGGACCTCGAGGAATATCATTTCTCCCTGAACTAGTCAGGGAAGGGGTGGCAAAAGATCGGGATGGCGCCTGGGTAGGAAGAGGATCTGCACCTTTGGCTCTTTTTGGTGCAGGATCAGTGTCGGATGGTTTTAGTTGGTCCTTTCTTTTTCTTCCCTTTAATCTATCCGGATTAAATCTCATTTCTACATCAAGAGGGTTGTGCAGTCAAAAAAGATATATGATACAAAAGAAAGAAGGTAAGGCAGAAAAAAATACTTCGATCTTATCCCAAGGAGAGTACAGACTGATGCAGCATCATACAATGCCTGATCAATAACCAAGGAAGATAGTTTGGGCACTCTGACTGTAATCAAGGTTGAATGAGCCAACTCATCCCCAGGAAGAATTTTGTAATTGAAATTATGCCTGATGTCCGGACGCCCTCAAAAAGTCTTAAAATCCCATGGAATAGGAGTCCGGATAAAGAAAAAATGATCTTTCTAGCCGTAGATTGAAGAAGGAAGACTAGATCCAAATTTATAATTTTTTCAAGGTGAGAAGTACCACCAACCCCTCTCACTCGGATGCCTTTTCACATGGACTAGTGACCTAAACAAGGAGATTCTAAGCTCTATCTGGAGGAATTTATACATAATTATAAACACTATGATCATCCTGATTGCATTCAAAGTTATCTGGATAGGGTGAACCCTATAGAAATCGATAACGTTACTGAAAAAATGGTGCAATGGAAAGTGCAGATCAGATCCGAGGGCTTCATCATAGAAGGTAATGCAACCCTCAAGGGGCTCAGAAACTCAATCTTTCAGATCCAGTGCCAACATCTCATACTCGTCAGGTACATCATATTTCTCTTTAAGGTTCATAAGATTCTCAGTCAAAATTGATCCCTCTGTTTCAGGATCGAGATAATCTGTGAGACTACGTACAGGAGATTCTGCACTATGGTTTGGACTCCTCTCATCTATGGGACCAATATCAAGGTTCTCCCGAGGTGAACTCTCTACCTCAATAGTCAATAGGGGCTGAGTCGACCTAATCTGGGGATCATCTACAACCTTCTTTCCCTTTCTCCCTCTGGTCAGCATATTCTCCTTAAAAGGTTTTCTAAATGAAAGAGGTCGGATGGGAAGAAGTGTAAAGAAAAGAAAGAAGCAAAAGAAAGCTATTCAGTGGCTCAAATGAAATCGGGATGAGAAGGTCAATACCTAAAGTTGGTAGATGAAATCCCTCCCGGAGATGAGGAAAAAGGCCCTTCTTCTCCGATTCAGGCATCTCTCTGATGGCCTCCTTTTGACAGATGTTGAAGGCAGGAAGACTTGAGAGAAAAAAAAATCTGCCAGAGCCTCTTCAAGAAAAATAGCAAAAATGAATAGTGACAGGAGGCAAAGACCTTTTATAAGCAAACCAACAATCTAGATTAACTGGCCCTATGGTCGATTTACAACACATGGTACTAATCTGATAGCCTTATCAGGTGGCAATTAGGTGTACCCCGTTCAAGTGCTGTCACGATAATCTAATCCATGATCGAGTTGATGGGTCATTTCGACATCGACATTTGGTGCACCCCCATTGGATATTTTCAAAAATGCTTTTTCAGGCAATCATGGTGAAAAGATATGGCGAATCATTTTTTCAAAGGTCAAATTGCTTCATTTTTTGACCAAATAATTAATTTTGATATTCTCGAGGCTCGATGCATCTATTTCAGGTGACGATAATATCAGTTCAAAAAATTCTGAGATAAAATATGGAGATAAGATCTTCTGATCGGTAAAATTCGAGCCAAATGATAAATATGGAGATAAAATCTTCTGACCGATAAAAATTGAGCCAAAAAGTAAGTATAGAGATAAGATCTTCTGATCGATAAAAATCAAGCCAAAAGATAAATATGGAGATAAGATCTTTTGATCGGTAAAAAATTGGGCCAAAAAGGCAAGTATAGAGATAAGATCTCCTGATCGATAATAAATCGAGCAAAAAGGCAAATACAGAGATAAGATCTTCTGACCGATGAAAAAGTGGATCAAAAAGATAAGTGCGAAGATAAGATCTCCTGATCGGTAAAAAATTAAACAAAAAGATAAATATAGAGATAAGATCTCCTGACCGATGAAAAATCAGACTAAAAGACAAGTGTGGATATAAGATCTCCTGATTGATGAAAAATTGGATCAAAGGATAAGTATGAAGATAAGATTTCTTAGTCGGTAAAAAAATGAGCAAAAAGATAAATACGGAGATAAGATCTCCTGATCGGTGAAAATTGGGCCAAAAGGCAATTATGGAGATAAGATCTCCTAACCGGTAAAACTTAGGTCAAAAAGCAAGTATGGAGATAAGATCTCCAGACCGATAAAAATTGAGCCAAAAAACAAATATAGAGATAAGATTTTTTGATCGATGAAAAACTGAGCCAAAAAGGCAAGTGCGAAGATAAAAGTTTTTGGTTGGTAAAAAACTGAGCAAAAAGATAAATATGGAGATAAGATCTCTTGGTCGGTAAAAAATTAGACTAAAAGGCAAGTGCGGAGATAAGATCTCTTAGTCGATAAAAAATTGAGCAAAAAGATAAATACAGAGATAAGATCTCCTAATCGATGGAAAATCGAATCAAAAAATAAGAGCAGAGATAAGATCTCTTAGTCGGTGGAAAATTGGATCAAAAGATAAGTGCGGAGATAAGATCTCCTGATCGATAAAAATTAAGAAAAAAGATAAATATGGAAAACAGATTTTTTGATTGATAAAAAATCAGACCAAAAGGCAAGTGCGGAGATAAGATCTCTTGATCAATGAAAAATCGGACCAAAAAGCAAGTGCGGAGATATGATCTCCTGGTTGGTGAAAAATTAAGCAAAAAGATAAATACAGAGATAAGATCCCCTCACCAGTGAAAAATCGGACCAAAAGACAAGTGTGGAGATAAGATCTTCTGATCGATGAAAAATCAGACCAAAAGACAAGTATGGAGATAAGATCTTCTGATCGATAAAAAATTGAGCAACAAGGCAAATACAGAGATAAGATCTCCTGATCGATAAAAATTGGATCAAAAAGGTAAATACGGAGATAAGATCTTCTGATCGATGAAAAATAAGACCAAAAGGCAAGTGCGGAGATAAGATCTCCTCATCGGTGGAAAATCAGACCTAAAGGTAGGTGCGGGATAAGATCTCCTAATCGATAAAAAATTGAGTAAAAAAAAAAAATACGGTGGTAAGATCTCCTGACCGATAAAAATTGGACCAAAAGACAAATACGGAGATAAGATCTTCTAACCGATAAAAATTGAATCAAAAAATAAATACGGAGATAAGATCTCCTGACTGATAAAAATTGGGCCAAAAAATAAGTATGGAGATAAGATCTTCTGACAGATAAAAATTAGGTCAAAAGGTAAATATACAGATAAGATATTCTGACCGATAAAAATTTAGTCAAAAGGCAAGTATGGAGATAAGATCTCCTGATCGATAAGAACTGAGCCAAATGGTAATTATGAAGATAAGATCTCTTGACCGATGAAAACTGGGCCAAAAAGCAAGTACCGAGATAAAATTTTTTAGCCGATAAAATTTAGTCTCAATGGCGGACACCTTCCAAATTGGTAAAAATCCAACTTACAGAGTAAATATGAAGATGCTTCTACTTCCTAGTCTGATAAAAAAATTATCACCTCGGACATAAGAAGTGGGGTGCAAAGTATTGGTGTACTAAACTAGTCCCAAGACATGTGGCATCATCATATAAGATCAAAGAGATATTAATCTCAAAGCACCAAATTCCAACAGATCAACTATCGATAAGCAGATTTAGATCAGTATTTTACCGACCTGAATAAGAGATACCCTGGTATTCTATGTCTGGGATGACAAGTCAGCAGAGAAAGGAATATTCAGGTCAGATAGTTATCGAGCTAAATCGCGATCCCTCTTATATTCGAGATGATTATTATGACTAGTCTCTATTTCATCCCGATCATCAATCAAAGTGAACTATTATATTGATAGATTTAATCATTTTGCGAATGCTTGCAGTGGTTTCTGCAATCAAGCCATAACTGGTCATAATCTTATATACGATTGGCAGGTACAGCTAGGTATGATCTCATGTCCAGCTCATATGCACAGCTATTCGTCAGCTCACTTATAGGGAGCTCTTTAACCACCTAATAAACTCCTCTAATGACCTAACAAACTTTGAAATTACCTCCTCAATTTCTCTATAAATAGAGGGCCAGAGATTCTCTATCGGTAAGTTTTGCTCTTTAAAACTAAGGAAGACTCTGTCAGTAGGAAACTAGATCAGAATCTTGGCTTCTACCCAGTCCTCCTCTAGTTCCATTCGATCTTTTTTGCTCTCCTACTCATTTTTATCTTTGTTCTTAAGGCTTGAACTGACTTAAGCATCGAAGGATCAAGAACTAAAGGATCTTCATCCAGTTTCTTGACTGATTTTGCAATTAAAAGAATTTTTATCAAATTGCAAGGATCACTCCAGCCCATCCTCATTCGATTCGATTCATCCTACTCCAGATTTTGAGCCTTGCAGCATCAAATTACGTCTAGAAATTTGATTTGAACATAATGGGTCCAAATCGATTTAACATTTGATCAAATCAAGTCAAGTGTTGATTAGAATTAGATCAATATAGCTTTAGATCATACAATTGTTATTAATCGAATTGATTAAATCCCTTATGTAGAATCGATTAACCTAAGGACCTAATTTGACTTTATGGCTTGAACCCAATTTGCTTAAGCTAACTGATTTGAAGCCAATTCACCATTTTGGTGTTTAAGGCAAGTCTTGATCGATGGTTTTTAATTGGGAGCTACTTACCTGGTCAATTTGTTTGATGTCTAAGGCATGTATGGCATACTCTCCCGCCAATCTTATTTACCAGACCATTTTGGAAGATTGTGTTTAACGGTTGCTTGGCATTTTGGTTTGGCCCATGCCAATTAGATCAGTCATGTGATGATGATTAGATGAGACCTGAACCAAATCTCTCCATGAATATTAAGTCTAGAGGTCTTCCACCATTATAGAAGTACGAGTGTGCTACTGGTGTTGATTATTCTTGGTTGGTTACAGTGGTTCAGTTGCACTGAGAACAAGCAACCACTCTTTTAGCAAAGAGTTGCTCCAGAATAAGGATGGGGTTGGGCCCAATAACTGTTAGGTGAGGGTCTCAATGGTGGTTTTGCATCTGCTTGTGAATGGTGGGTCAGGCTTAACTAAGGAGCGTGGTCAATAACAATTAGGTGAGCCTATATAACTTAGAGACTAAGTCACTGTAACATGCTTAGAGAAGCATCTGAGTAAGGAGTTGTCCACACATCGATGAGCATGCTACCAATAACTATTAGGTGAGGTGCACAATATTGGTGGGACCGTAGCATTCATTAGAAATCCAATTATTGTGTTAGAGTTTTTGCTTCTCCACCTGAGGAGTGTAGGGATCCAAAAAAATAGTAGGAGCTTACTTGCTTCTTAAAGTCCCTAGAGCAAATTTGAAATTAAAGTACAAAAGTTTAACTTGAATATCTACTCTTGCAGTTAAATAATGTCAGTTTCGAATCTTTTAGTCCACATCCTTGAGTCCAATCATTTGATTGAAACTAATTTTAAAGAATAGCTCAGAAACCTCAAGATTGTCTTGATTTTCAAAAAATTAAGATATGTACTTGATCAAAAACCTTCGGTGTTACCAAACCATCGTAGTGCTAAGCAGAGAGTAGCATTTGATAAATGGATGGATGAAGACAATCAGATTAAGTACTATATGCTGGCTTCCATGTCAAACGAGTTGTAGAACCAGCATGAGCATATGCCTACTGTCAGGGCTATGATCACTCACCTGCAAGAGTTATATGGTGAGCATAGCTGCATTGCGTATTTTGAGGTCTCCAAGAGACTCTTCAACATGAAGATGTATGAAGGACAGTCGGTCCATGAATATTGTATGACAGTGATCAAGGACCTAGAGGAGCTTGAGAAGCTTGGACTGAATATACAGAGAGAATTACCAGTGGATTTGATCCTCCAATCCCTTACGAATTCATATAGTCAATTTATTATAAATTTTCACATGAATAATTTGGATTGCATTATACCTGAACCAATCAACATGTTGGTCACTGCAGAGGGAACCTTGAAAAATTCAAGGGGTACTGTTCTTGCTATGAAACGGACTTCTTCATCCAAGAGAAAGTCTGGTTGGAAGAAGAAGAATAAATCTGTGAAGAAGTAGAAAAAAGAGAGCAGGCCAAAGAAGGATGCTTCAAAGAAGGTTGTAGCAAAAAGAAAGTGTTTCCACTATGACACTGATGGCCATTGGAGGAGGGACAGTCCGCTCTATCCGGAAAGCCTAAAGACCAAGAAGGGCGACATACTTTTGGAAGGTATGTCAAGTATGCTCATAATTGAATCCAACTTAACAATTTTTTCTACTTCTAGTTGGATATTGGATTCTGATTCTAGCACTTATATATGTACTTCAATGTAGGGTCTAATAGAAAGGAGGAGATTAAGGAAAGGTGACATGATCCTTCAGATCGACAATGGAACAGAAGTTATTGCAGAAGCCATTAGCACTTATTCTCTTCGATTATCATCAAGATTTAGATTAGATTTAAAAAACTATTATTTTGTACCTATAGTTAGTCGGAATTTGATTTTTGTATCTATGCTAGCATAGGATGGTTTTGATTTTAATTTTAATAAAGATTTTTGTTTCATTTATTTATAAAATAAATTGGTAACACATGATTTTTTAATTGACAGTCTTTATCACTTGCATGTTGATATAAATATAAATATAAATAAGTAAGTAGTAAGTTCTTTAGGTTAAAAGAGATCTAGAGATGAAATTAATTAGAAGTACCTATGGCATCTTAGGCTTGACCATATTGGAGAGGACAAGATAAATAAATTGAAAAAAGATGAAATTCTTGACTCTTTTGATTCTGAGTAATACCCAACTTGTGAATCTTACCGTCAAAAAAAATGATCAAATTATCCTTTGTGAGACATGGGGAAAGAGCCATTGAAATATTTACTTTGATACATACCGATGTGTGTGGGCCATACTATAAGAAAGTAATTATTTTATGATCAAAATTTTTTATGATCGATTTTATAATTGATTATTAAAAAAAATTAATATAGTGAATGAAAAATATCGATTGCAAAATCAGTTGCAAAATTAAAATTTTATGATCGATTTTATGATCGATAATAAAAAATTAATATAGCAATCGAAAAAATTAGTTGCAAAATTGATTACAAAATTAAAATTTTATGATCAATTTCGCAACTAAAAAGCTAAATATAAAAATAAATTTATAAAATATTAATTTTTTATTGATTTACAACTATAAAGTCGATCGTAATAACTTTTAATTATTTAATTTAATTTTTAAATAATTTAGTAATCAATTTTTTTGGTTGCAAAATGGATTTATTATTTTTAAACCAAAAAATTGGTTGTAAGCTTTTTCATTTTTTTATTTCTATTAAAAATTTTATGATCAAAAAATCGATCGCAAAATTTTTGACTTATTTTTTAATCTATAGATAAGTTTACAATCAATTTTTTGATCGTAAATTTTTTTTAATATTTTATAATTAAAAAATTAATCTCAAAATATTTTAATTATTATTTAATTTAAATATTTTTATAAATAATTTTTTGGTTGTAAAATATTAAAAAAAGTTGTGACTAAAAAATCAGTCATAAAATATTTGAATTCTTTTTTTAATTAATAAATAAGTTTGCAATCAATTTTTTGATCATAAAATTGGTCATAAAATATTATAATTATTTTTTAATTTAAATATATTTATAATTAAATTTTTGATTATAAAATATTAAAAAAATTTACAACTAAAAAATTAGTCACAAAATACTTGAATTATTTTTTAATCTATAAATAATTTTGTGACTA
The DNA here is from genome assembly GCF_000442705.2 of Elaeis guineensis. Classification (NCBI taxonomy): domain Eukaryota; kingdom Viridiplantae; phylum Streptophyta; class Magnoliopsida; order Arecales; family Arecaceae; genus Elaeis; species Elaeis guineensis. The sequence goes on from NC_026002.2 coordinate 42,719,716, forward strand.
ATTTTTTGATTACAAAATTAATTTTTTGATGATCAAAAAGTTGCTCACAAACTTATTAATAGATAAAAAAATTAATTTAAAAATTTTATGAATAATTTTTTGATCAAAATTTTTTTTAATATTTTACAACCAAAAAATCAATCGCAAATATATTTTATAACTAAAAATAATTTTTTTTAATTTTTTTTAAATATGATATAATTTTAAAATTTAAAATTTATTTTTATCATTTATTATCTAAATAATTATTGTTAGAGTATCATCATAAAAGACCACTTCGATCTGGTAGCTTTCGCTATATCGATCAATAAAATTTGATTTCGACGGTTAAGAACGACCGCATGATGATCTGATAAATCTAAAAACTTATAATGTTGATTTTGATAGTATTTATAATATATTATTAAAATTTTACTTCAACTGGATATTTTTATTATGGTCAATTTAGCATGGAATGATTTGGATCATTAAATAAAAAATGAGTGACCCCAAATGGCATCCGATTATTAGGTAATTTTTTAGATAAATAATTTTTACTACTATTTTGATCATTTGTATGGTGGTAATCATAAAATTTAAATTATGTATATATAAATCATCCATGTTAAGCAGATCTTATAAAGCACAAGTATAATTACTTAAGGACTTTAAAAATGAGTATCAAGAGATATATAGTTTTGGATGGTTCATATACATACGGCTTAAATTTTACAATCACTATCAGATAAACAATTAAAATAGTAGCAAAAATTATTTATTTAAAAAATTATCTTATAATCGGATACCGTTTAGTCTTTTGATCACTTATTTTTTATTTAACAGTTCAAATCATCCCATGCTACATTGACTATGATAATGATGTCCGATCAAAATAAAATTTTGATAGTGTGTTACAAATATCATCGAGATCATTATTGTAAGTTTTCAAATCTATCGACGATCTCTATCTATCAGATCATCATGCAGTCATTCGTGATCGTCAAAATAAAATTTTATAGATCGACATAGTTAGGGCTATCGGATCGAGGTAGTCTTTTGTGATGATACTCTAATAATAATTATTTAGATAATGAACGATTAAGATGGATCTTAAATTTTAAAATTATACCATACTTAGAGAAAAATAGAAAAAAATTATATTCGATTGTAAAATATATTTACGATCTATTTTTTAGTTATAAAATATTAAAAAAATTTATGATCAAAAAATTGATCACAAAATTTTTGAATTATTTCTTAATCTGTAAATAAGTTTGCGATTGATTTCTTAATTACAAGATATTAATTTTATGATCAAAAAATTGATCATAAAATTATTTATAGATTAAAAAAATAGTTCAAGTATTTTATGATAGATTTTTTGGTCATAATTTTTTTTAATATTTTATAATCAAAAAATTAATTATAAATATATTTAAATTAGAAACATAATTAAAATATTTTATGATCAATTTTTTGGTTGCAAAATTTTAAAAAAAATTTATAACTAAAAAATCGATCGCAAACTTATTTGTGATTAAAAAATAGTTCAAGAATTTTGTGATTGATTATTCGACTATAAAATTTATTATTCATAAAATATTAAAAAAATTGATCATAAAATTTTGGTATTTTTTTTAATGTATAAATAAGTTTATGAATAATTTTTTGGTTGTAAAATATTAATTTTATGATCAAAAAATCAATCATAAAATTTTTAAATTATTTTTATTCTATAATTAAGTTTGTGACTAATTTTTTATAATTCTTTTAATATTTTATAACTAAAAAATCGATCACAAATTTAAATTTTGAAAAAAAATTAATTGGTGCTACTGATTTCTTCTTTATAACCTACCTTCTTCCCCTTCCCTCCTCGGCCTTTTCCCTTCTTTCCCTCCCTAACGCCTGAAGCCCCTCTTCCCCTCCCTAGCAACCGTCTGCGATGGCCTGCCCTCATCGGCCTGACCGCAATGGCACCCCCTCCCCTCCTCGACAACTGCCCGCGACGGCCTCCCTTTTCCTTCGGCCTCCCCTCGTCGGCCCACCGGTGATGGCCCCCTCTCTCCTCCTCGATGATCGTCCGTGATGACCTCCCCTCATCGGCTTGCTCGCGATGACCTCCCCTCCCCTCCTTGGCTTTCAAACTCCCTCTTTTCCTCCCCGGCCCACCCTTCCCTCCCCGACAACCACCCGTGATGGCCTCCCCTCGCCGGCCTGCCCGTAACGCCCCCACTCCTCTTTCCGATGACCACCCGTGATGGTCTCCCATCGTCAGCCCGCCTGCAATGGCCCCTCTCTCCTCCGACCTTCCCACGTCGGCCCGCCCGAGATGGCCCCCCTTCCCCTCCCCGACGATTGGCCGTGACAGCCTCCCCTCATCGGGTCGCATGCGATGGCCTCCCCTCGTCGTGAGCCACGAGTAATGGGTAGAAAACACCCTCAATCCATCGTGGATCATGAGAAACTGAGGGGAACCGATCGCTGGTCCATGCCTCGCTCCATGGACCACGCCAGTCAAATTTTATTTTAAATAATAATATAAAAAATAAAATATATTAAAAATAAAAATAATATAATAAAAAATAATATAAAAATAAAAATATATAAAATTAAAATTTTATGATCGATTTTAAAAATTAAAATATTAAAAAAAATAAATTATGATTGATTTATGATTGATTTTTTAATTAAAAAATTTAAAAATAATTAGTGATTGATTTTACAATCAATTTTATAAACAAAAATTATTTTAACAAAATTAACAATCAATTTTATGATCGATGAATTAATTAAAAAATAAAAATAATTAATGATCAATTTTATGATTGATTTTATTAACAAAAAAATTAAAAAATAATTAGCCACTAATTTTATAATTGATTTATTAATAAAAAATATTTTAATAAATTTAGTAACTAATTTTGTGATTGATTTTATTAATAAAAAATTTAAAAATAATTAGCAATCACTTTTGTGAAAGTTTTTTTAATAAAAAATATTTTAACAAAATTAACAATTGATATATTAATTAAAAAATTAAAAATAATTAGCAATCGATTGTGTAATCAATTTTATTAATAAAAAAATTTAAAAATAACTAGCACTAATTTTATGATTGATTTATTAATAAAAAAATATTTTAATAAAGCTAGCAATCGATTTGTGATCGATTTTAGTGATCAAATTTTTGATCGATTTTGCAGCTAATTTTAAAAAATAAAGTTTTATAAAGCTTCAATTATTTTTTTATTTTTTGATTGCTAAATCGATCATAAAATTTTATGATCGATTTAAATTGGTCATAAAGTTTTGCAACTATGGTTTTTCCAACCGATTAAAATCGATCACAAAATCGATTGCAAAATAAGTTAGCAATCAATTTTTATTATTTTACAACTGATTTTTTGGTCGCTAAATCCTTATTTTCTTATAGTGCCATTTGACGTACAGGTCAGGAGTGGTTATAGCTACTTTATCATCTTTACCGATATTTTGTCATGATATGGATATGTGTGTCTGATGAAATACAAGTCTGAAGCTTTTGAAAAATTTTAAAAATTTAGAAACGAAGTAGAAAAATAAACAGGCAAATCTATTAAGATTCTTCGATCTAATTGATGAGGCGAATATCTTAGTCGGATATTTTTGAGATATCTCAAGAACAATGGTATAGTCTCTCAATGGACTCCTCTTGGGGCACCTCAGCTCAACGGAGTATCCGAAAAGAAGAACAAGATCTTTTTAAATATGGTCAAATCTATAGTGAGCTTCACTGATTTATCCTTATATTTTTGAAGATATGTCTTATTAACTATAATATATTTATTGAATAGGATTCTTTCTAAATCTGTTCTTACCATCATATGAGATATGGCATGGTAAGAAGCCAGATCTAGATTATCTAAAAACTTGGGGATGTCTGACCTATGTGAAAAGACAGATGACTGATAAATTAGAGGATAGATCTATCATAGCTCATTTTATAGAGTATCCGAAAGAATCTATGGAATACTACTTCTACTTTTCACATGATTACAATATGATTGTGAGTTGTCACACCATATTCCTAGAAAAATAGTTTATCCAAGCTAGTGGTGTGGAAGGTTGATGGAGCTCAAAGAAAAAATCTCTGAAGAGCAACGAGCTATAGATCCTCAGGAATCTATTATTTATGAGCCAATAGTAGATGTTCCTCCACCACCTCATAGATCTAGTAGGATCTTCCATCCTCCTGAAAGATACATGAGTATACTTACGGAGGATGTAGAAGAAATGCTCCTTATGGAAGATAATGATCATGGAGATGATCTGAATACCTTTGAGGAGATGATGTCTAACATCAATTTCAAGAAATGATTAGATACTATGAAGTCAAAAATTGACTCAATACATTCAAACCAAGTATGGAGCATTATTGGATCCACCTGAGGGTATAGTACCCATTGGGCGTAAATTGATCTACATAAGAAAAATAAGTGTAGATGGTATGGTAGAGACCTATAAAGCTAGGCTCATGGTAAAAGATTATAGTTAGTGCGAAGGCATTGACTATCAAAAAATTTTTTCATCATAGCCATACTGAAATCCATTTGCACTCTGCTTACTGTTGCTGTTTATTATAATTATGAAATCTGGTAGATGGATGTGAAAATTACTTTCCTGAATAGATATCTTAAGAAAGATATCTATATAGAGTAGTCTTTGGGTTTCACATCTAGTTATGGTAATCATCGAGTCTGTAAGCTGCAAAGGTCCATATACGAATTAAAGTAAGCTTTTTGGAGTTAGAATCTTTATTTTTATGATGTGATCAAATCGTTTGGTTTCATCAGAAATGAGGAGGAATCCTATGTATACAAAAGAGTCGGTAAAAGTGCAATAACATTCTTCGTATTGAACGTGGATGATATCCTTCTTATTGGGAATGATATTTTTATGTTGATCTCGATCAAAAGATGGTTGTCCAATGAATTTTTCATGAAAGATCTAGAAAAAATATCCTATATTTTTAGAATTAAGGTCTATAAGGATAGATCTAAGAGGATACTAAGCCTATCACAAAAACTGTACATAGAGAAAATATTGAAGAGGTACAGCATGAAAAACTCTAAAAGAAGATTTCTACCCCTTAGACATGGTATTCATCTTTCAAGATGATGTATTTGACCACATCTGAAGAAGTTCAGTGCATGAGTAGGAATCTTTATGCCTCGATCATAGGAGCCTCATGTAAACCGTGCTGTGTACTCGATCTGATACTGTCCTAGCTATGAGTGTCACGAGCAAGTATCAGTTGAATCTAGGTGAAGAGCACTAGATAGCTGTGAAGAATATCCTTAAGTACTTGAGAAGAACTAAGAATTTATTCTTGATTTTTGAAGGAGGGTCTGAGTTATGTGTTTAGGGATATACTGATTCAGACTTCATATCTGATCCTGATGATAGAAAGTCTACATCAGGGTATGTGATCGTATGCAACAGTAGTATAGTTAGCTGGAAGAGTTTCAAGCAATCCATCATAGCATATTTGATCACAGAAGTGGAGTATGTCACTGCTTCAGATGCTGTAAAGGAAGGCTTTTGGTTTAAAAAGTTCATCGTAGAGCTTGGGATAATGATATCGGATAATATACCATTGTATTGTCACAACAATGGAGTTGTAGCACTTGCTAAAAGTCGAAGTCTCATAAAAAATCTAAGCACATCGAGCGGTGGCTCCACATCATATGCGACTATCTCGAAAAGAAATATATTAATATGTGAAGAGTAGACTCCACAGATAACATGACAGATCCACTGACAAATCAATTGAGCCAGCCAAAGATGGAAGTCCACCTTGAGAAGATGGAACTTAGATTAGTAGCCAATTAGCTTTAGTCCAAGTGGAAGATTGTTGGATATATGTCCTAGAAGCCAATATGATTGACATATTGTAATAACTCTAGGATATAATTTTATACTTAAAATATTAATTTGATTAATAAATGGATAAGTTTTATTTTTTATTCAAGTATAATGTGTCTTTGAATCATCCATAGAATTAATACTTACGATACATATTCTCAAGGTATTAAGAATTACAGGCATACATAATTAATTCCTAAATTACTCCGGATCATAGTATCATCATGAGAATAGTGATTGATCTAGATAGATCGGTGCACAGATCACTTCTTTTTTGATAGATGAGTCTCTAGTCTATAATGTAGAGACACTGAGAGATAAGTGAGGGTAGTTGTTAGAGAACAACTAGTATTGAGCATGACTATATGAGAGATCAGGTAGATTTCTATTCAATCATCAGTGATCATTTCGATGCTGTAGTTGTGTGAGTGATTTTTTGACCTACAATGGCATGATTGCTCACAGTGAGGTTGCTGAGGTTTGACTGCATAAAACTATGGCCTCTTTGAGTTCTTGTAAGTGTATGTTGGCGATAGTTGGTCTACTGTAGGAGTAGGATATGTATCTAGATCGAATCTATCGATCTTGATAGAAAGGAGTAGTCCTATAGGATTTGAGAAGCTGAGTCCATAAATCTATGGCCACTGCGGTGTAATTGATGGAAAAGAGTTTTCATGAGAATCATAATTAGACTTGAGCTAATCAAATCCATCATACGACTAATGATGAGGTTTGATGATTTATTCATGATTTACCATCTAGTCGAGACTCACGATAGAGGGACTGAATCACACGAAAACTATACCTTGAGATTTTTTTTCGATTTTGCTGGGTTACCACTACATACTACTAGGTGACACTGATAGATTGTAAGAGCTCACAAGGATCATTTTAGATCGGCAATCTTTGTTGAGTTAGAGTGAAATCGTTCCGACCTATTGAAAAGAGCTTCAATGATACTATGATAGAGATCATGATATATCTCACTACCAGACAGAATTGAACCTATGGGGTCATATAGCAAAGAAATTTGACCTAGATTAAGTAATTGGACTTATGAAGTCTCAATTGGATTAGGAGAAATCCTATTTAGTTCAGGATGACCTTGCTAGTACATGGTTAGACCCAATTTCTCTTTAGACTTGAATTACTTATTTGATAAAAATTAATTCAAGTTAATTATCTGCTAAGAACCTAAATAAATTAGATTCATTGGGCTCCAAATGTTGGGTGTCTAGGATTTTGGATCATATATATTAGGAATCTCATTCCTAATTGATTCCTTGATTGAATTTACTGGGGCACCACTTGATTTGATCAAGTGTGGGCGTGCCCATATGGAAGATGGTGTGGAAGACTAGGGAGGGGCATGCCTCTTCTTCTGGTTTGCATGTGAGAGAGAGCCCTAGAGGGTGCCAACCCCTTGTTTCACATGGGCGTGGTCAAAGGTGAGGGCAACAAGGGGTCCTAATGCGATTAGGACTCATGATAAGTGGCTGATTTGGTTTTGATTGGGAATCCAATTACTCCTCTATTTAAGAAGGCCTCTCCTAAGAGTTTTAGATCAGATTTTCAGCAAGCTCTGAGCCTCCCAAATAGCCCCCACACCCTCCTCTCTTCCTCCCCTTGGTTCACACATCCAAGAACCTTGGATGACCCATCATCCCAATGCCCAAAAAGAGTTTGGGCGGCATCTCTTCTTTGCTGGTTTCAAAGTTTTAGTTGCTTCCAGATCAAGAGAAGGAGATCAAGCAAGAGAAGAGAAGAAGAAGATCAAGGAAAGGATCAAATAGTTGATCGAAATCCAGACTTGGTTCAGGTTCGCAGGAAGATCATTCTTAGAGAAGAAAGATCTACATCAAAGAGGGCTGATCCAGAATGATCCTGAGTGGATACTCATAGAGGCCATATGCTTGTGTGGCTAAGGGAGAACCCATCTTCTTCCAGATCTGATTCGAAGAAAGGATTAGCGAAACAGAAATGTAATCCGATCACATATTTAATTTCCGCATAAAATCAATATGTTAATTTCAGCATGTAAAGTAGATCTTTGTGTGCTTTATTCTTATGCATGCATATTCTAAATTAAAAGGAGTTTTAAACTTTAATTCTACTACATTATTTTGAAAAAAAATTTTTGAAATCCACATGCATGCACGTCATACAAAAATTCAACACCACCAAGCCAAATAGTCTCCCTTCCATCTATTTTGATTCATTCCATAAGTTGGTTTCTCTAATATTTTTATTTTGATTTTTTTCTTTCTTTTGACCGACCATAACTATCGACTAGCCACAGCCACCGCCACTACATGCCTATGCCACTATCACCATCAGACAGTAGGTAGGGTCACCGGCCATGATGTTCCCACGGCCATGTTTAGGATTAAGAGGGGGAGTTTGCTATTTCAAAGAAGAGAGGAGATCCTCTCTTTTCTCTCTTATATCTTCGCTTTCCTCTCTCTTCTCTTTTCTCTCCCTTTTCTTCTTTTTCTATCACTACTACAGAATAGGCCTATGGCAGTGCTTACTATAGTAGCGGTTCAAAAATCACTGCCATAGCAAGTATAGCAGCGGTTATTCATAACCACTGCCATATGTCGGACATATGATAGCGGTTACAAGTAATCGTTGCCATAGATTGCCTATGGTAGCTGTTGCTCTTTGAATTGATTTTGATGATTACAAAGTATTTGAGAGGATTACTAATAATTTTGGCTTTGGAAAAAGACCTATTGAATTTTAGGGGCAAAATCGTAATTTTATCAAGACCTGATTCAGAAGCCTCAAGAGTAAGAACAAAAGACGTGCAATGTATTGGAGAAAATTTCAACTTTTTTGGATATGTATTTTATAAGAAAATCAAGTTTCTATTTTTGAGTCGACCCTATGAGTCGACTCATGGCTTAAAGGGCTGAACGGCATGCGAAAATTTTGGCTGGCACACTCTATGAGTCAACCCTATGGGTCGACCCCTTGGCATGAGTCGACCCTATGAGTCGACCTCTGCTGCTTTGCAGACCAAAATTACAGAACAGTCATTTTCTGCTCTTTTCCACAGAGGTCGACCTCATGAGTCGACCCATGAGCATGAGTCGACCCTATGAGTCGACCCCTGCGACAGAAAAGTTTCGCAACGACTAGTTTTTAACTCATTTCAATTGTATTTAATGCTCATTTAATGTGCTCTAACGGCTCTATTTCAGCCCAGATTACTCTCCACCATTATTTGAAGATATAAAAAAAGACTTAAAGGAGGGAATCAAAAAGATGAGAGAGATTTGAAAAAGGTTCTTCAAACATTCTTTTCAACCCTAAGCAAGAGCCCACTTAAAGCATTCAAGAAGTATTTAATTCAAGTTCACCAACTCCTCAAGTGCTCATTCAAGTCTCGAACTATCTTGAGGAAATCAGTTAGAGCTTCCTTCTAATTGAGTAAAGTGTATTTAAAGTTCATTCGCTCATTAAAGGAGCTTCATCTGTATTTTTATGCAATTAACTGTAATACTCTTTTTGAGTTATTATTTTTATTTTGGAAGGGTTCAAAACGTGGGAAGGTTGATCCAAACCTTGAATCGGATTGTATTGGGTTGGCTTGTACCCAAAAAATAAGTATTCTAGCTTGAGATAGCTAGAGTCGGAGGTTCCGATGAGTGTATTCAGGTTGAATATAGTTTAGTGGATTGAAATTCCCAAGTAGGAGCTTGGAGAGTGGATGTAGGTGTAAGGTTGGCACTGAACCACTATAAGTGTTCTTGTTTGTGTTGTGTTTAATTTCTCTCCTTTCAAACTTCTTTATTCTCTTGCATTTTAGCATCCAACTATTACCCTTGCATAAATTACACTCTCTAAACCTATCTTGCTCATTGTTAAATAATCTTCATAGTTGTAAGTTAAGTTTAAATTTTTTAGAAACCCAATTCACCCCCCCTCTTGGGTTGCATAGCTAGGCAACAAGTGGTATCAGAGCCCGGTGCTCTAGCCCTACTTTGATTTAACTATCAAAGAGTTAAAGATTTATGGCAACTCAAGTTGGCACTTCTCTAGTCGAGGGGCAGTCCACTAACCGACCTTCACTTTTCAATGGGTCAAACTATACCTATTAGAAAGCTCGGATGAAAATCTTTATTCAAGCACTTGACTATGATATGTGGAGTATCATAGTAAACGGACCTCACATACCCACTAAATTAATTGATGGTGTGGAATCAACCAAATCCGAAAAAGAATGAGATGAGATTGATAAGAAAATGGCTCAACTAAATGCTAAAGCCATGAATATTTTATACTGTGTCATAGATGCTAATGAATTCAATCATATTTCAACATGCATGTCTGCTAAGAAAATATGGGATAGATTAGAAGTAACTCATGAAGGACCTAATCAAGTGAAAGAATCCAAAATTAACATGCTCGTGCATAAATATGAATTTTTAAAAATGGAGCATGATGAATCTATAACTGAAATGTTTACTCATTTTACTGATATTATAAATGGTTTAAAAAATCTTGGTAAGTCTTATTCTAACAGTGACCTCGTGAGGAAGATTCTTAGGTCCTTACCAAGAACTTGGGAAGCCAAAGTGACCGCTATCCAAGAAGCCAAGGATCTAAACATCCTACCCTTGGAAGAGCTTCTAGGATCACTGATGACATATGAGCTGAGCATGAAACAACATCAAGAAGAAGAAGTCAAAAAGAAGAGGATAATCGCTCTCAAATCCACAGCTCAACTTGATGAAGAAACTGATGACACTGAAAATGAAGAGCAGGATGAAGAAATGGCTCTCATTACTAGAAGATTTAAAAAATTTTTGAGAAAAAGAAAATAAGGAATGAAGAAGAGGCCACTCACAAAAGGGGAATATAGCAAAGAAAAGGATAAAGACCAACCCCTTATTTGCTACGAATGCAAGAAACCGGAACATTTTAAGTCTGAATATCCACAACTGAAGAAGGGTCTCAAGAAGTACAAGAAGAAGGCCATGATGGCTGCTTGGAGTGGAAGTGATGAGTCAAGCTCTGAAGAAGAAGACTCAAATAAACAAGCCAACTTGTGCCTTATGGCACATAAAAATGAGGTAAATTCTGCAACTCCTGTTGACTTCACCTTTGAAGAACTTCATGAAGCTTTTTATGATTTAATTGATGAACTAAAGAAGCTAGGGATAAAGAACAAAGAGTTAAAATCAAAAAATCAATCTTTACTAAAACAAAATGAGAGCATTTCAAATAAAAAATCTATCCTGTTTCAAAAAAATCTGAACTTAAAGAATGAAATTGGCAAGCTAAAACCAATAGTTGAAAAATTCACCTTAAGTTCTAATAAACTTAATATGATTCTTGAAAATCAAAAGGCCGTTTATGATAAGACTGGTCTTGGTTACAACCCCTTAAAGAAACAAAAGTTTTTAAAAAATATCTATGTAAACTTTTCAAACAACAAGTTCTCAAATATTACTTGCTTCAAATATGGTAGAATAGGTCACAAGTCATACACTTGTCTCTCCAACAAATTCTTAAATTCTAATGCAAAGAAAATCTGGGTTCCAAAAGGAACCATTGTGACTAACCAAAAAGGACCCAAGAAAGCTTGGGTACCTAAAGTAAAAACTTGACTTTTGCTTGCAGGTGTGTCTAGCATCTCAAGGAGCAAACCAAAAATGGTATCTTGATAGCGGATGCTCGAGACACATGACTGGTGACGAATCCCAATTCATCACACTTGATGCTAAAAATGGAGGGATGGTCACCTTTGGAGATAATGGTAAAGGAAAGATCATCGGTATAGGTAACATTGGTATCACTCCCTCTAAGTATATTGAAAATATTTTATTAGTAGATGGTTTAAAATATAATTTATTAAGCATCAGTCAATTTTGTGATAAAGGATATAAAGTTATTTTTGAATCTTCTGTTTGCATTGTAACTAGTCCTATTAATGAAGGCATTAAATTTGTTGGGCATAGACATGGTAATGTTTATATGGTAGATTTGAATGATCTATCCAAAATAAACATGCAATGCCTAGTTTTTTTGAATGCCAAGATTAATGAGACTAGTTGGCTTTGGCATCGTAGGCTTGCACATATTAGCATGCATTCACTTTCAAAACTCATTAAGAAGGAATTGGTTATTGGTTTACCCAAATTGAACTTTGAAAAGAATAGAATTTGTGATGCATGCCAACTAGGTAAACAAACAAGAGTTTCATTCAAATCTAAAAATATTGTTTCAACTCCTAGGCCATTAGAACTATTGCACATGGATTTATTTAGACCTACTAGAACTACTAGTCTAGGAGGAAAATGATATGGTTTTGTAATTATTGATGATTTCTCTCATTTTACATGGGTTTTTTTTTGGCACACAAGGATGAGAGGCGACGTCGCAAGGTGAGATTCCTATTACCGCAGGACGATGCCCCGAGTAGGTCTCAGGTCAGGAGGAGCACAGCATACAATGGAGATGGGATCGAGTAGCCTGGCTCGACTCCCATGTTTGCCCATCCATGATCAGCAGGCAATTGCCCCAGGGCATGGGGGCGAGGAGATCCAGAAGCTCTCGAAGTTTGGAGGAGGCCGAATATCGAGTCGAGGTGGAGATTGTTAGGATTTGACACCTCGAGATTCAGCCTACATTGAGCCCACAGCAAGGTTCATGGCGAAAAATGAAGTCCAACGAGACCAAGATCACATGAAATGGAGCTCGGATGGAGGAGATACAAGCTTTTGAAGTCAGCACGAGATCCGAGGGTTCTCTATCGGATCAAAAATTAAGGACCAAGGTTGAGAATTCTACTGCTCCCTAAAAGAAAATACTTATGTGGATCTTGTTAGAGAATTTTATCTGAACTTGGGTTACAACAATGAAACAGTAAAATCCACAGTGAAGGGTGTAGAAATTAGCCTAGATCCTATGCTTTTGGGGGAAATTCTTCATTTACCTTGTGAGGGATACACAAACATGGAACTCCCAGTTAAAGAGGAGGGAATAAATGTTATTCTAGGGAGAACCTTCACTGGAAGCCTAAACAAATTAGAGGCAAAAATTCTTTCCATTGAGATGAGGCTGCTACACCACATGGTAACTAAGTTATTTTTTCCTGGAAGTGGTAGACATGATCTTCTCTCCGATCGAGACATCTGCATTATGTATCATGTTATTACTCAAACCCCCCTGAACCTCCCGACATTGATGTTTGAGGCTATGAGAGAGACCTTGAATAGGTCCAAGGCACATTTGCCTTTTGGTATGGCTCTCACTTTAGTATTTAGGAGGTTTGGAGTTAGCTTTGAGGGGGAGGCAGTAGCTAGGCTATCTCACTCTGACACTATCAACCGCCATACTCTGCACCGTATGGGATTTTTCAAGACTGATGGTGGTTGGACAAAAGGTGTAGAAGAGAGAGCTGAGGACAGAGCAGAGGAGGAAGGACCATCATCACCTCTCCATGATCACAGGGCTGTATCTCCAGATATTTAGTTTGTTTCTGATCACGAGGCTGGCCCGTCAGAGTCTGCGAGGAGACACACTTCAGTTCAGTAGCCGAACAGCAGAGCACTTCCTTCAGAGATCAAATTGGCTGATGATCAGATAGAGAGGATATCTCAGCGTGTAGCTTCCATACTATCTCGTCAGATGGGCACTTCAGCTTTTGCTCAGAGATCGACATCTCACGATGTATCTGATCAGACACTGATCCCTCACATCTCCACTGTCTTGCAGATGATTTCTGATTAGTCAATACGCATTGAGCAGCTTGAGGGTTGTGTATTGAGACTGACTGGTAGAGTACTTGACTTGCAGGGGCAAGTGTTAGCTCTAGCCCATCCACAACCGCATGAGGACATCACTGAGGTCTCAGACCTATCTGTGGAGGCAGCCAGACTGTGAGGAGTCTTAGAGAGTGGCTTTGACTTTTTGAGGAGAGAGATCAGAGGCTCTAGTGAGCATGCTTCCACTCAGTTCAATGCCCTGCTACAGTCTGTTTCGAGAGCTCTGAACCTTCTGGACACCATCAGACTCTCACTCGTAGCACAGTCTTTTGCTTCTCAGGCTTCAGGATCTTCTCAACCCTCCACTCGTGCTGGCACCTCTACCCGTGGCAAAGGCAGATGCGGTCGAGTTCGAGCTCGTGGACATGATCCTTCATCTCCTCACCCCATCTCTGATTCATCAAACTCTGATCCGTCCAGCCATGATATCTACTAGATCCAGAGTAGTCTGTCCTTTCTTTAATTTTTTTCTAGGATTTATCTTGTGAGCCATGTAATGTAATGTTGACTGATTGACTCTTGAATAGTTTCTATCCATGTCTTTTGTACTCTTAGTTAACTCTTATGTCTTGAAACATCTATGTATTCAGTCACCTTTTGATATATATATATATATATATATACATGTTAGGTATAAAATACCCCCCAACTGAGGTTTGTGTCAAGAGTGACCCTCCCGGGATCCTACCGACGGTGTTGGGTATAAAATACCCCCTAGCCGAAGTTCGTGTCAGGAGTGACCCTCCCGGGATCCTACCGAAGTCCGACCTTCGGTGACATCTTTCCGAACCTCTCCGGCAGCCAAGCCTCCACAACGTTCCCAAGTCCTACCGACGGATAAACCCCCACCAGTGTCGACCGAATTCTCCACGATGGACGGACTCCATCCAAGTTTCTACGGTGGCCGACCACCTTCTACACTTCGTCCAAGCTCCTACGGAAGCCGGACTTCTTCTCCGAACTCCAACTGCAGGTAGACTTCGTCCGAGCTCCTACGGGAGCCGGACTTCTTCCCTGAACTCTGACTGCAGGTAGACTTCATCCGAGCTCCTACGAGAGCCGGACTTCTTCTTCGAACTTCGACTGCAGGTAGACTTCATCCGAGCTCCTACGGGAGCCAGACTTCTTCCCCAAACTTCGACCGTGGGTAGACTTTGTCCGAGCTCCTACGAGAGCCGAACTTCAGCCCCAAGCTCCTATCGCAGGTGGGCCTCATCTAGATTTTGACAAGGGCCGGACTCCAGGCCCCCACCACAAGCCGTCTACTTTGAATTTCTACTACAAGCGATCTGCTCCGAATTTCTACTACGAGCGGTCCACGTCGGATTTCTATTGTAAGCCTCCACCTGAGCTTCTATTGTGAACGAATTCCTTCCGAACTTCTATTGCAGGCAGGCTTCGGCCGAGCTTCCTCGACAAATGATCCCCATCCGGACTTCTACGGAGATCGGACTCCGACCGAACTTCTGTAGCAGACAGATTCTGGACGAATTCCTATGACGCACAGACTCCAGCAACCGAACCCCTCCAGCGGATGAACCTCTCCAGCGCCATCCGACATCCATGGTCGGTGGACCTTCTGTAGAATTCTGCGTGAAACCAAACTTCATCTACGGAAAGCCCCTGACAGAGCTCCTACAGCGAACGGCCCTCGCTTGCTGTACTAGCACCCAAGGCACCCAACGGTAGAAGGCTCGCCAGCAACATCTGAGCTCCTCTCAGATGGAGAGCTACCTCTCTCTGACAGACCTCAACCGAGTTTCGGCCAACAGGTCTGGACTCCCTGGCAGGCCACAGTAATGGCCACGAGTCTGCTTCACTTTCTGCGACGGATTCCGCGCAGCTCTACCACTCTCTCGCAAGTGATGACAACAGACACTACTCCACTCCCCGCGACAAGTTCCACGTGGCTCTGAACAGCCCCTGACGCCACTACTCTCCGCAACAAACTCCTTATGGCCTGGAACGGCCCACTACCAGGCAGTTACAAATATCGCTATCAGTCTGTTGCACCTTCCACCTATAAAAAAGGGACTCCAGATACGTTATTCTCTAAGCTCTAATTTCTATCTCAAAACTCTACCAAAATTTTTGTCCGAGCACTCCATTCTTGTTGAGACAGAGAACTGACTTGAGCGTCGGAGGGTCTTGTCGGAGCACCCCCAATTCTGATTTAGACTTTCTTTGCAAGTCCCGACAGCGACCGCGACTCCCTCGACTCCAGCTTCTCCGACGCCGGTGGATTTTTGCACCAACAAGATTGGCACTAGAGGAAGGGCACTATCTTCGCGGTACCCTTGTTCTTAAAGGAGCGCTCAACGAGACCGCCTCCGATCATCTTCTTCGACATCCTCTTCTCCTTCCTCTACTGGATCTTCGCCCGATGCCTCCCCGCAAAGCATCCACCCGACGATCCATGGCCTCCGCGATCAGATCTCAGGCTCCGACCTCATCTCTGGTTTCCCAGGCTCCTCTTACTCCGGCAACAGCAGTCGGCATGGAGCAGCCCGACAATCGGCCTTCGATCGGTTTCACCAACACCATCTCAGGAGAATCTCGATAGGGAATGATCGGTGTATTGGCCGGACCTTCCAAGTGACAAAGGATTAAGGAATCCATAACCTTTACTAAGGAAGATGCTCGGGGAGTTCAATTTTTTCATAACGATGCGGTTGTAGTCTCTTTAAATATAGCCAATTACGATGTGCGCCGTATTCTTATTGACAATGAAAGTTTGGCCGACATTTTGTTCTACGATGCCTTCTCAAAAATATCCATCCTTGACGGTCGTTTGGGACCGATTAGCTCCCCTCTAGTAGGGTTTACTGGCGATGCTATCCCGATGGAGGGGGTAATAACTTTGACTGTAGTTGCGGATCGATATCCAAGACAATCCAGGGCTCTGGTGGATTTTCTGGTGGTGAAGGTGCCGTCAGCCTACAACGCAATCCTCGACCGACCTGGCCTCAACGCCCTCTGGGCCGTGGTGTCGACCTACCATCTGAAATTGAAATTTCCTACTAACCAGGGGGTCGGAGAAGTCAAGGGAGATCAAGCCCTGGCTAGACACTGCTACAACATAGCCTTGCAAAGAAGTGACCAATCTGACCTCTGTCCGATTGATGGATTAGACGCCTGCGACGACCTCGTTGAGGAAAGAGGCGGGCCAATTGAAGATCTGGTTTCGATCCCCTTGAATGATGGGAGTGCAGAGCATGTGGTGAAGATCGGCTCCAATCTGGGGGAAGAGGTGCGGACGCAGCTCATTGATTTCCTACAAAAGAATGCGGATGTTTTTGCTCGGGTTCCAGCGGACATGTCGAGGATTGACGCAGAGGTCATGGAACATCGTCTGGCCATTGATCCAAAGCATCGGCCGACGAAAGAAAAAATTTGAGGTCATGCACCGAAAAGGCAAAAAGCGATAGCCAAGGAAGTGGATAAACTCCTGAAGGCCGGATTCATTAGAGAAGTCAATTATCCTAACTAGATTTCCAACATTGTCCTAGTCAAAAAGGCAAACGGCAAGTGAAGGATGTGTATAGACTTCAAAAAGTTGAATAAAGCATGCCCAAAGGATAGCTACCCTCTGCCCAAAATTGATCAACTGGTGGATGCAACCTGATGCCATGAGCTTCTCACCTTTATGGATGCATTCTCTGGCTATAATCAAATCAGAATGGCGTCAGAAGATGAAAAAAAGATTGCTTTCATTACTGACCATGGTCTTTACTGTTACAGGGTCATGTCTTTCGACCTAAAAAATACAGGTGCGACCTATCAGCGGCTGGTGAACAAAATCTTCAAGGAGCAGATCGGCCGCAACATGGAGGTCTACGTGGACGACATGCTCGTGAAAAATAAATTTTCAACGAACCACGTCGTCGACCTCGAGGAGACCTTCGACGCCCTCCAGAAATATAAGATGAAGCTGAACCCGACTAAGTGTGCTTTCGGAGTGACCTCGGGGAAGTTTCTGGGCTTCATGGTATCGGGGTGCGAGATCGAAGCCAATCCGGAGAAGATTCACGCCATCCAGGAGATGGCCGCCCCGAAGTCGATAAAAGAGATTCAGTGCCTTATAGGGAGGTTGGCAGCCCTGAATCGCTTCGTTGCGAGGTCGGCCGAACGGTGCTTATCCTTCTTCCAAACCCTCAAGCAGTCGAAGAACTTCTGTTGGACCACTGAGTGTCAACAGGCGTTCGAAGAACTAAGGAACTACCTCGGCTCACCTCCGCTATTGGTGAAGCCCGAGCTCGGGGAGGAGTTGTTCTTATACCTGGCGGTCTCCCCTATGGCTCTCGCAGTAGTTCTTGTTAAGGAAGAAGCAAAAATTCAACGGCCGATCTACTACATCAGTCGCGCATTGAGAGACGCCGAAACCAGGTATACTAAATTAGAAAAACTAACTTACGCCCTGTTGATTGCAGCCTGAAGGCTCCAACCTTACTTTCAAGGGCACACCGTAACGTTGATCACCGACTAGCCGATTAAGGCGATTCTGCATCGGGCAGATGCTTCCAGGAGGATAGCGAAATGGACGAACGAACTCACAGAATTCGACATCAACTATCAACCTAGGCCGACAGTAAAAGCCCAGATATTGATAGATTTTATAGTAGAATGCACTATCTCGGAGGAGGCCGAACTTGAACAAGGTGAAATTGATGGCCTGAAGTCCCGACTAAACTCCTCTGAAGAAGAAGCAGACCCCCCTGATTGCTTTTAGGCCCTCTATGTGGATGGATCCTCCAACATGTCGGATGCAGGCGCGGGCCTGATCTTGATCAGTCCGGAGGGGATCGTCGCGGAGTACGCACTGCGCTTTGAGTTCCCCGCAACGAATAATGGAGCAGAATATGAAGCTCTGATCGCAGGATTGAGGATCACCAAAGAATTAAGAGTACATCGGCTCCAAGTTTACAGCGACTCCCAATTGGTAGTGGGACAAGTCAGCGGAAACTACGAAGCACGGGAAGACAGCATGGCTAAATATCTTGAAAAGGTAAAGGAGCTCGTCCCCGCCTTTAGTAGCTTCAACATTAAGTAGATTCCAAGAATGAAAAATACCAGGGCCGATCTCCTCTCCAAGTTGGCTACGCTGGCTCCGGTTGAATTGCCCAAGGAAGTTCTCTTTGAAGTTCTAAAGTGCTCAAGTATGGAAGAATCGTGGCCCGTGATGGAAATTGGCCATGAACCCAGTTGGATCGACCCACTGGTGGCATATCTCAGAGACGGGGTTCTCCCTCATGATGCAAAAGAAGCTCGGAAGCTCAGAAATCAAGCCTCCCGATACATCCTTTATGAGGACAAGTTGTACAAGAGGTCATACTCTTTGCCCCTTTTAAAATATCTCCGGCCTTCGGAAGCTGACTACGCCTTATGGGAGCTGCACGAAGGAATCTGCGGAAGCCATCTGGGGGCTAGATTCTTATCCCACAAGTTGCTCCGCCAAGGGTATTACTGGCCGACAATGTACCGTGACTCCATTGAATACGTCAGAAAGTGTGACCGATGTCAGAGATATGCCAACATCCAGAGACAGCCCGCCTCCGAGCTTACACCCTTGAGCGCCCCATGGCCGTTTGCGCAATGGGGAATGGATATCCTTGGATCCTTTCCCGTGGCATTGGGGCAGAGGAAGTTCCTTTCGGTAGCAATTGATTATTTCATCAAGTGGGTTGAAGCCGAACCACTGGTGAAAATCACAGAAGCTAAAGTGCAAGACTTCATCTGGAAGTCAATCGTTTGCAGGTTCGGCCTGCCGAGAACCCTAATCACTGATAATGGGCGGCAATTTGTGGAAGCGAGGTTCGTCAAATTTTGTGAAGACTTAAACATCTCCCACAACTTCACATCGGTAGCCCATCCTCAGGCCAACGGTGAAGCCGAAGTGACCAACAGAACTCTGCTGCAAGGAATCAAGACAAGGCTCGAAAGAGCGAAGGAAACTTGGGCAGACGAACTTTATCATGTGTTGTGGGCGTACCGAACTACCCAAAGATTGCCCACGGAGGAGACCCCTTCGCTCTAGCCTTCGGAACGGAGGCTGTTATCCCAATTGAGCTCAAACTCCCGTCAGCATGAGTCATGGCATTCAATGAGCATCACAATTCGCAGGGTCTCAAAGCCAACCTTGACTTGTTAGATGAAAAGCGGGAGGTAGCTCAAGTTCGGATGGCAGCCTATAGACAGAAAGTCGCCCGCTATTACAACTCCCGGGTCAAAAATAAAGTCTTTAGAGTAGGAGACCTAGTGCTTCGACGAGCCGCTGTCTCGCAACCTCAGGATCGAGGGAAGCTTGCCCCGAATTGGGAAGGCCCGTACGAAGTCAAGGAGGTAGTCCGGCCCGAAACTTACTACCTCAAGGAGCTCGGAGGAGCAGACCTCCCGCGACCACGGAGCTCAGAGAATTTATGAATGTATTACCGATAACTTTATTTTAAATAAAAATTTTATATCCATATGTCTTCTCTCTTGGCACGAGCCTATATCGACAGGACAATCAAAACAAATCGTGTCGGGAACAGGAAGAGAACCTCATCTCGGCACAATCGAAGGCCCGGTCCTCCTTAGACTGGATGGGGGAAGAGGCCCTGCAATGTCCATATGTGCCCCCACAGCCCTATTAGGGACAGGAGGAGAACCTCGCCCTAACATGAGCAAAGTCGAAGGCCCGGTTACCCTTAGACTGGATGGGGGGAGAGGCCCTGCAATGCCCATATGTGCCCCCACAGCCCTGTTAGGGATAGGAGAAGAACCTCGCCCTAATATGAGCAAAGTTGAAGGCCCGGTTATCCTTAGACCGGATGGAGGGAGAGGCCCTGCAATGCCCATATGTGCCCCCACAGCCCTGTTAGGGACAGGAGGAGAACCTCGCCCTAACATGAGCAAAGTCGAAGGCTCGGTTGCCCTTAGACCGGATGGGGGGAGAGGTCCTGCAACGCCCATATGTGCCCCCATAGCCCTGTTAGGGACAGGAGGAGAACCTCATCCTAACATGAGCAAAATCGAAGGTCTGATTACCCTTAGATCGGATGGGGGGAGAGGTCTTGCAACGCCCATATGTGCCCCCACAGCCATGTTAGGGATAGGAGGAGAACCTCGCCCTAATATGAGCAAAGGCGAAGGCCCGGTTACCCTTAGACCAGATGGGGGGAGAGGTCCTGCAACGTCCGTATGTGCCCCCGCAGCCCTGTTAGGAACAGAAGGAGAACCTCATCCTAACCTGAGCTGAAACCGATTACATCAGAAATAGGGAAAGAACCTCATCCTGACACTAACTGAAGTCTGGTCATTCAAGACCAGATAAGAAAAAGAGAACCTTCTCGGTGGCCCCTCCGTGCTCCCGCGACCCCACTAAGAGCAGAGGGAAAACCCTCACTTGAGAAAAGCAAAAGAAAAAGGGGGGAGGTTAAAAAAGAAAGCGACGAACTGCATCAGCGATAAATGAAAAATAAATTACATCAAAGATACAGAAAACCTCGTCTCAGCGAGGATTGGGGTTCTTATCAAAATCCCCAGTCTCCAAGAGAGCACTCAACGCAGGCCAAGGATAAGATGGCTTCCTTAGGGCAACGAGAAATTCAGACCTTCGAGCTCGAACTCCGGAAGGAGGCATCAAACTCGAGTGGCCCCGGATAAATCTGCGGCCATAAACAAAAGCATGGGTCAATGCGACAACGATCGGGTATCTTCGAACGACATCGATATCAAGCAAGGCAAAAGCCGAAAGAAGCTTGGCAAATGACAACTCAACACGTGAGTAAAAGAGACAACATCGGCATCGAACGAGACAAAAAAAAAGAAGAAAAAAAAGGGGGGATATAATAGTAACAATAGCGAATGAAAGAAGTTCGGCGGGCGACAATTTGACGCAAAGTGCGGACAAGGTAACAAAAATCTCCTTTTCATTCTCAATTAACAAGGTATACGTTACAAAGCCCTGAGGACCGAGGAAAGAAGAACGTTACTACAAGACTTGAAAAGAATACATTAGAGACTGCTTCAAGCTTTCGACTTCTCCTTCCAGTTCCATCCTTCTCAGCAGTATTTCCCAGTACGTGTGATGAACTCATCGGCTCTCACCCCCCACCTCATTCCGCTTCATTGCTGAAACCCTAATCCTAGGGGGAAAAGGGGGGGATAGAACTCAAGGGCCGACGGCAGCGACGGCAGTGGCAACGATGACCTGCATCAGGAAGAACCGGAAGTACCTCGGAGGCCACGATAATGCTGGAGGCATGCACCACCACCGTGTGCTCCCCGACAACCACCATCCTAGGTACTTCGGTGAGGTCGGCATGCGCTACTCCCACCGCCCCCGCAACAAGTTCTACTGTTCCGCCGTCAGCACCGACCGCCTCTAGTCCCTCGACCCCGACGACGTCAAGAAACCCACTACAGCTTATGACGACAACTCTCTCCCCTTGACCGGTGTCGCCCCGTTCAACTACTTCGAAATTCTCGGGCAGGACGCACTCCTTGGCTAGTTCCGTTATTAAATCCTTGTTGTTGAAGGAATTCTCCCTCGAGTCCCCTTCGAAGCTGTGGGAGCCTTTAGTGGCAGTTCGGCAGCCGCTGAACTTGCAGGCCACTGTTCTCCCCCTCCTACTCCTCTTGATCCGTAGCATCCTCTCGAGATTGACCTCCGGGGCAGAAGCCCCGATGGGAGAACTCCTCGAAAGAGCTCGGAGGACTGAAGGCTCGGTGTTGTAAGGGACGTCGATGGCGAGGGCCGCCCGGGCAACTCCTACATCCGTGCCTGCAGCAAAAAAAAAAAAAGAAAGAGAAAAAGAGAGAAGAGAAGGAAATCCCGAAAGATCAAGAGAGATTGCGAATAAACCCTTGGAAGCTGAACAAACAAAGCAAAAAGAGGAAGGAACAACCACGATGGCAAGAGAGGTTTCGGGACCAACCCAGATTGGCCCGACGCAGGCGGGGAGCCGGCAGAGATGGCGAAGATTGGCGCGAAGAATGCTTAGGGTCGAAAAAGGCGCCGATGGGTGGCTGAACTCTCAGGTAGAAGAAAGGCGTCGTCTGGACTCTCAGGCAAAATGAAGTCCCTAGAGGGAAGGAGGGGGTTTAAATAAGCGACGGGGCCTAGCACAGTCATGGCGGCGGATATCCCTAGGCCAACCAATGCCCGCCACGTGTCCCACTCACCGTGGTGTAGGGCTGACTGCTGGGGGGACCATTATGGTGTGGCACTTGGGACTACGCTCCAGCGGGAATTTCGAAAGGACTCTTCGGATCACCCCAATTAGAAAAAGACTCCGGCACGCGCACATTAAATGTCAGGATTTTCGAGGGCGGTTGTGCGCAGAATTCAAGGGGGCAACTTCGGCTGTAACAACTTCTCTATACTTCCTTCATTTGAAATTCGAACTCAGAAGTAGGGGGACTGGTGTTGGGTATAAAATACCCCCCAGCCGAGGTTTGTGTCAGGAGTGACCCTCCCGGGATCCTACCGATGGTGTTGGGTATAAAATACCCCCCAGTCGAAGTTCGTGTCAGGAGTGACCCTCCCAGGATCCTACCGACGTCCGACCTTCGACGACATCTTTTCAAACCTCTCCGGCAGTCGAGCCTCCACAACGTTTTCAAGTCCTGCCGATGGATAAACCCCCACCAGTGTCGATCGAATTCTCCACGGTGGACGGACTCCATCCAAGTTTCTACAGTGGCCGACCACCTTCTACACTTCGTCCGAGCTCCTACGGAAGCCAGACTTCTTCCCCGAACTCCGACTGCAGGTAGACTTCGTCCGAGCTCCTACGGGAGCCAGACTTCTTCCCCGAACTCCGACTGCAGGTAGACTTCGTCCGAGCTCCTACGGGAGCCGGACTTCTTCTCCGAACTCCGACCGCGGGTAGACTTCGTCCAAGCTCCTACGAGAGCCAAACTTCAGCCCCAAGCTCCTATCGCAGGTGGGCCTCATCTGAATTTTGACAAGGGTCGGACTCCAGGCCCCCACCACAAGCGGTCTACTCCGAATTCCTACTACAAGCGGTCTGCTCCGAATTTCTACTACTAGCGGTCCACGTCGGATTTCTACTGTAAGCCTCCACCTGAGCTTCTATTGTGAACGAATTCCTTCCGAACTTCTATTGCAGGCGGGCTTCGATCGAGCTTCCTCGACAAATGATCCCCATCCAGACTTCTATGGAGATCGGACTCCGATCGAACTTTTGTAGCAGATAGATTCCGGACGAACTCCTACGACGCACGGACTCCAGCAACCGAACCCCTCCAGCGCCATCCGACATCCACGGTCGGTCGACCTTCTACCGAATTCTGTGTGAAACCGAACTTCATCTATGGAAAGCCCATGACCGAGCTCCTACAACGAATGGCCCTCGCCTGCAGTACTAGCACCCAAGGCACCCAACGGTAGAAGGCTCGCCAGCAACATCCGAGCTCCTCTCAGATGGAGAGCAACCTCTCTCTGTCAGACCTCAATCGAGCTTCGGCCGACAAGCCTGGACTCCCTGGTAGGCCACAGTAATGGCCATGACTCTGCTCCACTTCCTGCGATGGATTCTGCACGGCTCCACCACTCTCTGGCAAGTCGTGACAACAGACACTACTCCACTCCCTGCGACAAGCTCCACGTGGCTCTGAACAGCCCTTGAGGCCACTACTCTCCGCAACAAACTCCTTATGGCCTGGAACGGCCCACTACCAGGCGGTTACAAACGTCGCTATCAGTCTGTTGCACCCTCCACCTATAAAAAGGGGACCCTAGATACGTTATTCTCTAAGCTCTAATTTCTATCTCAAAATTTTGCTAAAATTTTTGTTCGAGCACTCCATTCTTGTTGAGGCAGAGAACTGACTTGAGCATCGGAGGGTCTTGCCGGAGCACCCCCAACTCCGGTTTAGACTTTTTTTACAGGTCCCGATGGCGACCGTGACTCCCTCGACTCCAGCTTCTCCAACGTCGGTGGATTTTTGCACCAACAATACATATACTTTGACTTTCAATGAATGGCCTTGAATGTGATCAAATTGAATTACTTTTAATTATGAGATTTATGCTGTGAAATACTTGAATAGCAATATCTTTTAAATGAGCAAATTGGTATATTTTTTTTAAGTATACTACATTGAGGGAGAGTAAAACAATAAACAAAAGAAACAAGCAATCAAAGAAGGAAGCTAAAGAGGTAAATTTATGGTATCAATTGATGGAATAGAAAAAATATGTCCCTTAAAAAGGGTAGCAGAGAATCTCAATTGATGCTGTCAAAAAGGGAGAGTAAAGAACCAAACTCGATTGAGCAATAAGAGCAATAAAGATTGAACATTAAGCAAACATCCAAACATCAAGATTGCGAAATAACTAATAAAGAATGAGTAATGAGTAAATTGACAAGCAAATTGTCATATGCCAATGTCAAAGAATCAAAATCAGCTTTTTCTTTCCAGGCAAATGCACTTATAAGTAAATTTCAAATTTATCTTTAAACTACTTATGATGCATCTCGTTCCAATACTTGGCTATAATATTCAAGTAATGCATCTTCATAAATTTGAAATTCATGTTCAATGCTTTATATATACTTTTGCTCAAGTATTTTATCATCATCAAAAAGGGAGAGATTGTTGCTCCTTGAATTGATTTTGATGATTATAAAGTATTTGAGGGGATTACTAATGATTTTGGCTTAGAAAAAGACCTATTGTATTTCAGGGGTAAAATCATAATTTTATCAAGACCTGATTCAGAAGCCTCAAGAGCAAGAACAAAAGACGTGCAATCTATTGGAGAAATTTTCAACTTTTTTGGATATGTATTTTGTAAGAAAATCAGGTTTCTATTTTTGAGTCGACCCCATGAGTCGACTCATAGCTTAAAGGGCTGAACGGCACATGAAAATTTTGGCTGGCACACTCTGTGAGTCGACCTTATGGGTTGACCCCTTGGCATGAGTCGACCCTATGAGTCGACCTCTGCTGCTTTGCAGACCAAAATTATAGAACAGTCATTTTCTGCTCTTTTCCACAGAGGTCGATCCCATGAGTCGACCCATGAGCATGAGTCGACCTTATGAGTCGACCCCTGCGATGGAAAAGTTCCGCAACGACTAGTTTTTAACCCGTTTCAATTGCATTTAATGCTCATTTAATGTGCTCTAACGGCTCTATTTCAGCCCAGATTACTCTCCACCATTATTTGAAGATATAAAAAGAGAGTTAAAGGAGGGAATCAAAAAGATGAGAGAGATTTGAAAAAGATTCTTCAAGCATTCTTTTCAACCCTAAGCAAGAGCCCACTTAAAGCGTTCAAGAAGTATTTAATTCAAGTTCACCAACTCCTCAAGTGCTCATTCAAGTCTCTAACTACCTTGAGGAAATCAGAAAGAGCTTCCTTCTAATTGAGCAAAATATTTTTAAAGCTTCATTTGCTTATTAAAGGAGCTTCATCTGTATTTTTATGCAATTAACTGTAATACTCTTTTTGAGTTATTGTTTTTATTTTGGAAGGGTTCTAAAACGTGGAAAGATTGATCCGAACCTTGAATCGGATTGTATTGGGTTGGCTTGTACCCAAAAAATAAATGTTCTAGCTTGAGATAGCTAGAGTTGGAGGTTCTGACGAGTGTATTCAGGTTGAATACAGTTTAGTGGATTGAAATTCTCAAGTAGGAGCTTGGAGAGTGGATGTAGGTGCAAGGTTAGCACCGAACCACTATAAATTTTTTTATTTGTGTTGTGCTTAGTTGCTCTCCTTTCAAACTTCTTTATTCTCTTGCATTCTAGCATCCAACTATTACCCTTGCATAAATTACACTCTCTAAACCTATCTTACTCATTGTTAAATAATCTTCATAGTTGTAAGTTAAGTTTAAATTTTTTAGAAACCCAATTCACCCCTCCCTCTTGGGTTGCATAGCTAGACAACAGTAGAAGTTAAAAGTAACCATGACCATAGTCCAGACCTATTGCAGTGATTACAAAATAACCACTGTAATAGGTTTCAGATATTGCAGTGGTTAACTAACTGCGGTTATAGGTTGGAGATATAACAGCGATTATAAATAACCGCTATCATAGGTTTGACCTATAGCAGTAGTTATGTGTAACCGCTTCTATAGATTCTATGTATGGCAGCAGTTATAGTAACCATTGCCATATGTCCGATCTATGGTAGCAATTAATAATAACCACCGCTATAACTGATTATAGCAATGGTTTAGTGCAACCACTGCTATATAGGCTAAATATAATTTTTTTCATATTTTTTTCTTAATATGATATAATTTTAAAATTTAAAATTCATCTATATTATTCATTATCTAAATAATTATTATTAGAGTATGATCTCAAAAGACCATCTCGATTCGATATCCCTAGCTATGTCGATCAATAGAATTTAATTTCGACAGCCACAAATGATCACATGATGATCTGATAGATTGAAATCATCGATGGATTTGAAAACTTACAACGATGATCTTGATGATGTTTGGAGTATACTATTAAAATTTTAATTCAATCGGATATCATTATCATGATCAATTTAGTATAGAATAATTTCGATCGTTAAATAAAAAATGAGTGATAAAAAGATCAAACGGCATCCGATTATAAGATACTTTTTTAAATAAATGATCTTTGCTACTATTTTAATTATTTATACAGTGATGATCATAAAATCTAAATTGTACCTACATGAACCTAAGCAGATCTTATAAAAGTACAAGCATAATTACTTAAGGACTTTAAGAATGAGTATCAAGAGACATATAATTTTAGATCGTTCATATATATGCAGTTTGAATTTTATGATCACCACTATACAAATGATTAAAGTAATAACAAAGATCATTTATCTAAAAAATTATCTCATAATTGGATGATGTTTGACCTTTTGACCACTCATTTTTTATTTAACGGTTGAAATTATCCCATGCTAAATTGACCATGATAATGATGTTCGATTGAAGTAAAATTTTGATAGTATACCATAAACATCATCGAGATCACCATTGTAAGTTTTTGAATTTATTGGTAGTCTCTATCTATCAGATCATCATATGGTCATTCATGACCGTCGAAATCAAATTTTATTAATCGACATAGTTAGGGCTATCGGATCAAGGTGGTCTTTTGTGATGACACTCTAACAATAATTACTTAGATAATGAATGATGAAGATGGACTTTAAATTTTAAAATTATAATATATTCAAAAAAATATAAAATTTATATTCTACCTATGGCAGCGGTTATTCATAACCACTGCCATATGTTCCTATTGTAGCGGTTATGCATAACCATTGCCAGAGGTCACGTATGGCAGCGGTTATGCATTGCATATGGCAACAATTTTTAAAACCGCTAGCATATGTTAGGTCTTTTTCCCAGGCTCGCCCCCTCTTCTTCATTTTGCACCGGCATTTTGATTTTCCTCCTCTTTCTCTCTTGTCTCTACCTGAGCCCTACCTTCTCCGCCATCGGTTCGCCCCACCGCTGCCCCCTCCCTTTAGCACCGCCGCCGCTGCCGGCTCCCTCTTCTCCGATCTCCCTCAGCCCCGTGCCTCACCTCCCTCTTCCCCTGCCTCCCTTTTCCCCCGACCCCACCTCCCTTGACCCTGACCTTCCCCGGCCTTGCCTCCCTCTTCCCCTGGCCCCACTTCCCTCGGCCCCGGCCTTCCTCGACCCTGCCTCCCTTATCCCCGGCCCTGCCTCCCTCTTCCCTCAGCCCCACTGCCGGCTCCTTTTGGCCCCGTGCCCCACCTCCCTCAGCCCCGGCCACCTTTGGCCCAGGCCCCCTTCAAACCTGTGCCATGCCCTGCTGCCGCCCCCTTCCTCTAGCACCACTGCCGGCGACCCCCGTAGCTCTGTGTGACTTTCCTCCCCTTAGCTGCAGGTATGACTTTTATTTTTTTTCATTTCATGTTATATTTTTTTTATAATTATATTTATAATTATATCATAATAATATTTGATAATAATTATGTCATAATAATTATATGATAATAATTATGTCATAATAATATTTAAAGAAAATCACCATCGGCAGGTCTAGGCCTTGCTGGCGGCTGTGGGCTGTGCCGTCGAATTTTGGGCCATCAGGTTCTGGACCGTGCCGATGGATTCTGGACCGTACTGATAGATTTTGGACCGTGCCGACAGGTTCTAGACCGTACCGATGAATTCTGGGCTGTGCCGGCGAGTTTTGGATTGTGTCGGTGGGTTTCGGATCGTCGGGCTCTAGGCCAGGCTGATGGGTTTTGGACCGTGACAGCGAGTTCTGGGTCATCAAATTTTGGGCCATGCTAGCGGATTTTGGGTTGTGCCGGTGGATTCTAGGCCATCAGATTCTAAGCTGTGTCGGTAGGTTCTGGGCCATCGGGTTCTGGACCGTGCCACTTGATGAAAAGTATTTTCTATTTTTTTTTATAAAGAGGCTATGATGATTTTAAATAGAAAATGATTAATTCTTAGCATGATTTTAGTGATACTTCTCTCTTGCCTTTTCTCTTCTTCTACAAATATTTTAATAATTCTGAATGGCAATATGATCTTGGATGGCATGCAGCTATTTAGCGGGCAACTATTCACAGTCGATTTGGTTTACTAATAGCGGATACCGAAAGTAACGTTGCAATGCATGATTAAATAGTGAATCTGAGCCTCCCTTTTATATATTATTTTTATAAGTATATTTATAATTATGTCATAATAATATTTAATAATAATTATATCATAATAATATTTAAAAAAATCATTATCGATGGGTTCTGGGCCTTGTCGATGGCTGTGGGCCGTGCCGTCAGATTTTGGGCCATCGAATTCTGGACGGTGCCAGTGGGTTCTGGACTATGTCGGTGGTTCTGGGCTACCAGATTTTGGGCCAGATTGGTGGGTTCTGGGCCATGCCAGTAGTTTTTGGGCCATACTAACGGGTTTTGGGCTGTGCCGGTAGGTTTCAGATCGTTAGTTTCTGGATCGGATCGACAGGTTCTGAGCCAGATCGATGGGTTCTGGGCCGTGTTGGTGGGTTTTGGGCTATGCCGGTGGGTTATAGGCCGTCGGGTTCTGGACTGCATCGATGGGTTCTGGACCATTGGATTGTAGGCCGTACCAGTGGGCTCTGGGTCATGCCACTTTATGAAAAATATTTTTTTTTCTTTCTTTTTTTTTATAAAGTAGCTGTGATGATTTCGAATAAAAAATGGTTAGTTCTTAGCATAATTTTAGTGATATTTCTCTCTTATTCTTTTCTCTTTTTGTGCAAATATTTTAACAATTTCAAATGACAAGGTAATATTGGATTGCCTGTGGCTGTTTAGTGGGTAACCATTCATAGCCAATTTGGTTTACTTGTAGCGGATACTGAAAGTAACATTGCAATATATGATTAAATAGTGAATTTGAGCCTCTTTTTTACTTTAGAATTAATATAATTTTTGTTATTGCATAAAATTTTTTGGGTTACTGTTTAGTCCCTATTGCTTTTGCTTGTTGCATTGCATAACAAAAGATCCATCAAAAGATGGGAGAATTATGTATAATGATCAATTGATTGTCCAATTTGGATAGTTTAGAAATTATAAATAATTCTATAGGTAATTACAGTAATCAAATAGTATACTAAGGGTTCGAAAAAAATTTTGCACAGCATTCTCCTTTTGTTCTCCCTAAATGGAAGAACTAAAGAAAAATACTATCGAAATTTTTTTCGATCACTGTTGCATATCGTTTGATTACTATAATGAACTCATAGAATTATTACAATCTTTGAATGGGATAGGACCTATCTTTACCTATTAGTTGGTGATAAAATTTTTTATTTCTAATGCATTGGTATCTAAAAATGATATTTAATATAAATAATATTTTTTATTTACCTATGTAATGATCCCATGGTTCTAGGTCGTATCGGTGGGTTGTAGGCCCTACTGATGGATTTTGAACTGTGTCAGTGGGTTATAGGCCGTGCCACTTTATTATGGGTTCTAGGCCATGTATAGATCCATAGATCCATCTTTTGATTAATATACATATTTTATGATATCCGTATATTTATATATTTTTATACGGATGGAAGAATTATGTACATTGATCAATTGATTATTCAGTTTGGACAGTTTGAAAATTATAATTAATTTTATAGGTAATTATTTTGATGTTATTGTGTTGTGCCTCATTTTCACATATGGTTTAATTGCAATATCATCATTTTTATAATGGATAAGGGGTAGATGAAGTTGAGTAGACTCTCATCAGAATATGAGGCTGGACTTCAAAAGTTTTTTGATTTTACTATAAAAAAATTTAGGAACCATGGACTTATCCAATATCCTTGTAAGAAGTGTATGGTGGGCCTTGGCTACCTCATCAAGATGTAAATGATTACCTCACTATTTATGGCTTTAAAACCAGCTATAAAATTTATTGGGATCAACATGGTGAGTGCAGACCGCAAGGAGGCAATCAACATGATGGGGGAGTGAAATAAATGGTTCGTGATATCTTCCCATTTGTTGGCCACAATGATGATGCATCTATGTCTATGTTTGATCCTGTGGTTGGTGGAATGATAAACAGTGAAGATGTTAGAAAATCAGATAGGATGCATGTATAGATTTCAAAAATTTTTAAAATCGCAGTGAAAAAATGATCGGGTTAAACTCTTTAAACTCACATGCATAAGATCTCATCTAATCCTACCCAAGCCCAGAAGTAAAGACAAGCATATAATCTAAAAAATAAAATAAGGATGAGATCAATCTCAATATCTTTACGTGGATCGAAATTTACTGCTATCGATGACCTCAGATTCGAAGGTTCTTGAGCTGCACACTTGTCCGACCTCTACAAGTATCCACGAGGATCAACCTTGAATCTTTCTTCTCGTGTTAGATCCTTCTTCTCCAAGAAAGATCTATGCCTCTTTGAACCTTGATTAGCAAATGATCTGGACTACAACTTCAACCTTTGAACTGCAGCCTTCTTCTCCTTATTTCTTGCTGTAGAAGAGAACCTCAACTCTTGGCGTGTAGAAGGATGGATGCCCAACCCTTGGGCATTGAAAGAGAAGAGGGAGAGAGAGTATGGCGTGGAGAAGGAGAGAGGAGTTTTTGTTTCACAAAATTCTATTTTTTCCAAACTCTAAGAGACTGTCAGCTTAAATAGATCCTTCCTTGATCCAAATCTGGAACCAATTAACTTAAAAAAGCATATCCTTATCTCATAAGAATTTCTACCTTTTTAATCTAATTTTTTTCTATTAAAATTAGACTTAATTAGTAGGTCATCAACCTCTTTTGGTAAGCATATGGGGTGCCCCAGTCTGATAAGGTAGTCTGAGTGGGCGCCCCTTGCAATAAAGGGCAGGTAGATGGAGCGCCAACACTTGACACCCCCTTAGGGTTTTTATGCACAAGAGAGGAGGCGTAGCACCTCTCTCTCTCTCTCTCCTTCCATGCCAATGCAAGAGAGAGGGTGGGCCCCTCTCTCCTCCTCACACCAATCCAAGAGATGGCACCCAAGGGAATTTCCAAAAGAGACGCATGGCGCCATCTCTTCTTTCCCTTAATTCCACACACAATATCAGAAAATAAATGAGAATATAATAAGGAGACAATAAGGAGATAATTTAACCAACTCATTGACTTAATTCAATCTTCTTAGGCTCACAATTAGGTGCCCAGCTAAATCTTAATGGATTTAGGTTAGATTCAATGCAATGGACTTGATCCAATCGAAGTCTCGAGAAAAATTAGGTTTAACCATATGCTATCATGGTTCTGTTAAACCTAATAGGATTTTAAAAAATCCTAACCCAATTAAAACTTTATAAGTTCAATTGATAAATTTAAGATTAAATCTCTTAATGTGTGATCCCATAGACTTCATTCTATCTGGTAGTGAGATATATTATGATCTCCATCATAATATCATCGAAACTCTTTTCAATAGATTGAAACAATTTCAACTCTATCCTTCAAGGGTCATCGATCATCAAGACGACATCCGATGAGTCCCCCAATCTATTAGTGACCCTAGCAGTATGTAGTGACAATCTAGTAGAATAAAAGTATGAATCTCTAGATACAGTTATCATATGATTCAGTCCTTCTATCATGAGTCCTGACTTGACGGAGGTCATGGAGAACTCGTCAGACCCCATAGTGAGTCATATGCAAGATTGGCTCAACTCAAGTTCATTTGTGAATCTTGTGAATTTTTTTTTTTAATATTCATAATTACTTTAGTCAAAGACTTTCTGAACTTAGTCTTACAAATTGCATAGAACTTCTCCTTTTCTATCAAGGTCAATAGATTTCATCTAGATGCATCTTACTCCAAATAGCGAACCTGAACCTACTGAAGCCAATATACACAGCAAGGACCCAAATGACTAGGGATCGAGAGAATGTACAGTCAAACTCAACAGTCTCACTGCAAATAGCCAATGACATCGTAGGACAAAGGACCACTCATATCACTGCAGCATCGAGAAGACCACTGACGAGCGAGTAGACATTTATGTGATTTTTCATGTTGGTCACGCTTAGTGTAAATTGTTCTTTAACAACCACCCGTGCACTCACCTCAATATCTCTACACTGCAGACTCAAGACTCATCTGCCTATAAGAGAGGTGAACCATGCACCGATCTTGAATGGATTGATCACTGTCCTTCATGACGATCCTTTGACCGAAAGTATTTAGAAATTAATCAATAATTAATGTATGTCTAAAATTTTCAACACATTGAGAATATACAAAAATTATCTTTCTTAATTTTTAGGATAAATTATGGATACATAAACATGATTGAAATGAAAAAAATCCTTTATTGATAATAAAAGTATTACAAGTATAAAATTAAGCCCTAAAATTATATAATATGTCAGCCAACAATTGGCTTCTAGGGCACAAATCTAATAGAGGATATGCAGAAGGTCCGTAGTTGATTGAGGACACTAATGTTTCCTTGTATCCTGGATGTGAAAAGATGACGAAGCTTAAGTTCTTAATCCGATTGTATCTTGCGAAGTGCTCCAATGGGTTCAGTAATAATGGAGTAACTGTATACTAGAGCTTTTGGGAGACATTCTTTCGGACAATGCATAAATCTCAAAGAATAATTATGAGGCATTAAAGATTATTGAATAGTTGGACATTACTTACACCAAGATACATGCATGCCCTAATGATTGCATGCTTTATTGGGAGGGAGATGCCAACCGACACGAGTGCAAGACATACGGTGTATCAAGATGAAAACAGAATAAAGATGGGCACATCGATCAGTGTACCTCAAAAGTTGATGTGGCACTTTTCTTTGATATCGAGACTATAAAAGTTGTTTATATCGGTGAGAACATCGAAGGACATGAGATGGCATGAAGAGAAGCGAGCAAAAGATGATGCATTGAGGCATCCAGCCGATGGAGAGGCATGGCAGAAGTTTAATGAAATACATCCCGATTTCATACAAGAGATACGCAATGTGAGGTTGGACTTGACATACAATAGTTTCAACCCGTTCAAACACATGAATACTAACCATAGTGTATGGCCAAGGGTTACTCATATTTACAACCTCCCACCATGGGTGTGTATGAAAAAATCCTTCACTTTCATAATAGTGCTCATCCCTGGATCGATGGAGCTAGGGAATGACATTGATGTCTATTTGTAGCCTCTTATTATCGAGTTGAAATAGTTGTGGAGCGTTCAAGGTATTCCAACTTTTGATGTTTTGATGAATGAGTCATTCTCCATGCATACGACACTTATGTGGATAATAAATGACTTTTCAGCTTATGTCCTAATGTCAAGTTGAAGCATGAAAGATCAGTTAGCATGCCTAGTTTGTGGAAAAAATATCTGGACAAAAAGGTTGACACATCGGAGGAGCTTTAGGTTTATGGGACATCGATATTTCCTTCATCGAAACCATCCATACAGAAGGGATGCACGCTCTTTCGATGGCACTATTGAAGAAAGTGAGGCACCTAGCCAGATGTCTGGGAGTGAGGTGTTGAGAAAGTTGGAAGGTCTCAGTGTTGAATTTGAAAAAGGTAATTTAATTGATGGTAAAAAGAGGAAGCATCGATCAAAGACAAATGACACACTTTAATTGGAGAAAAAAAAAAGATTCTTTGACTTGCCATATTGAGAGAAAAACTTATTGCGCCACTGCTTAGATGTCATACACATTGAAAAGAACGTGTGCAAGCTCCTATTGACAATGATCTTGAACATCAAGGATAAGATCAAGGATGACTTGAATTTTTGGTTTGACTTGAAAGAATGGGGTATTAGGAGATCACTTCATCCGAAGCTGGTAGGGGGAGAACAGTGGAGGTTTCCTCATGCATGCTATGTTATGAATGCCTCCGAATGGTCCACATTTCTTCATGTGTTAGAGAACATAAAGGTCCCAGATGGACACTCAAACAACATATCAAAGTATGTGAATAGTAAAGATGTCAGACTTGATAGATTGAAGACTCATGATTATCATGTGTTGATGCAGGAGTTGATCCCAATAGCTATTCACCGTGTGTTGTCAAAAAATGTAAGAATGGCTGTTATTCATCTTTACAACTTCTTCAACGATATTTGTGTGAAGA
This sequence comes from Elaeis guineensis, assembly GCF_000442705.2. Lineage (NCBI taxonomy): Eukaryota > Viridiplantae > Streptophyta > Magnoliopsida > Arecales > Arecaceae > Elaeis > Elaeis guineensis. The sequence goes on from NC_026002.2 coordinate 42,754,984, forward strand.
AGTTACTTAAGAAAGATATAAAGAAAATGAAGGCAAGGACGGTGACTATATTATGTGATCTGAAGAAGATATTTTTATCATCATTTTTTAGAGCTATGATGCATCTCACCGTGCACCTTGCAGGAGCAGTTGCACTTGGAGGCCCAGTGTTCTGTCGATAGATGTATCCCACCGAGAGAAATATTCAAATGCTGAAATCTTATGTAAGAAATATGAATTAGCTGGAGGGATACATAGCAGAAGGTTATTTGGGTCAAGAGCATATGAATTTTTATACCATATACTTAAACAAGCTTAAGACACATCATAATCGCTCAATGAGAAATCAGGATGATCAGTATGAGCCAATTGAGCCTACATTTGAGTCTATTCCACAGCCAGGTAGACTTTTCACTTCATACTGCCTCACTAATTTGAGCCTTGAGGAAAGGGATAAGGTGCACCACTACGTGCTGTTCAATTGTGATATCATTGAGCTGTACATAAAGTGAGTCACTCAGCCTTATTTATTTCTCATTACTTAGAAGAAAATATCCCATTATACCTAAATTTGTTCTTTATGCATGTAGCAAATACAAGGTCATAAGAGTAAAATATGGTGCTCTAAGTATGTGAGAAAAAGAAAAAATACACAGTAAAGAGTTCTCTGAGTAGTTCAAAGATCATATAAGCGAGTATATATTTTTGCCTTGTACATCTTATTTGAATATGTTTACTAATTAGGTGTCATCTTCTTAGGTGTAGAGATTATCGCTCAATGATTTGAGCCCTGAAGTGTCTGCTTTTTCAATGGGACCTAATTGTACCATGTATGAGTACAAACAGTTCATCATTAACAGCTACAGGTTCAATATTCACAGTCGATCCATAAACATGGCAACACAAAATAGTGACATGATGTTGAGCGCCACCACTGAGTGTTATACTAGCTCGAGAGATTCACAATCTCGTACGAAGGATCTAAACTATTATGGGGTTGTGGAGTAGTCATCTTGGGCTACTATTCTATAGGGAGGGTTGCGTTAATAAACTATAATTTGTTTGACACCTTGTCTCAATCAGGGATGAAAACTGATGAGTACGGTTTTACTCTCGTCAATATGCAATGCTATCTCCGTACTGAAGAACCATATAGACTTGCCTCCTAAGCTAGTCAAGTTTTCTACGTTAATGATCTCTTGGAGCCTCAAAAAGGTATTGTTGTGAGGATGGTGCCTAGGCATATCTTTGATGATACCGAGGTTGATGATGATATTGGACCATGCATACAAAGTGTTCCTCTAAGACAAAACTTATTTGATATTCCTCTAAGACCATGCATACAAAGTGACAACCCAGTAGAATGAAAGTGTGAATCCCTAGGTACAGTTATCGTATGATTCAGTCATTCTATTGTGAGTCCCGACTTGACAGAGGTCATGGAGAACTCGTCAGACCCCATCGTCAGTCATATGCAAGATTGGCTTGACTCGAGTTCATTTGTGAATCCTATGGAAACTCTTTTTCGGTATTCACACTTGTTTTGGCTAAAAACTTTCTGAACTCAGTCTCACAAATCGCATAGGACCTCCTTTTCTATCAAGATCAATAGATCCATCTAGGTCCATCCCACTCCAAACAGTGAATCTGAATCTACTGAAGACAACATACACAACAAGGACTCGAATGGCTAGGGACCAAGAAAATATATAGTTAAACTCAGTAGTCTCCCTGCGAATAGTCAATGACACTGCAGGTCAAAAGACCACTCATACCACTGCAGCATCGAGAAGACCATTGAGAGTGAGTAGAAATTCATGTGGTTTCTCATGTTGGTCATGCTTAGTGTAAGTTATTCTTTAACAACCATTCGTACCCTCATCCCAGTGTTTCTACACTGCAGACTCAAGACTCATCTGTCCACAAGAGAAGTGAACCATGCACCGATCTCGAATAGATTGATCACTGTCCTTCGTGATGATTCTTTGATCGGGATTGTTTAGAAATTTATCACAATTAATGGATGTCTCAAATTCTCAACACATTGAGAATAAACAAAAATTATTTTTATTAATTTTTAGGATAAATCATAGATATATAAATATGATTGAAATAAAAAAGTCCTTTATTGATAATAAAAATATTACAAGTATAAGATTAAGTCCTGAAATTACATAATGTGTCAGCCAATAATTGACTTCTAGGACACAAATCTAATAAACTCTCACTTGACCTAAAACCAATTGGCCATATATCTAAGATCCATCTTCTCAAGGTGAGCTTTGATCTTCTGCTGACGAAGAGACTTGATCAGTAGGTCCGCCATGTTTAGCACAGAATCTACTCTCTGCACCTCGACGAACTTCTTCTCGAGGTATTCGCATACGATGTAAAATCGTTGCTCTATATGCTTGAATTTCTGATGAGACCTGAGCTCCTTAGCAAGGACTATGACGTCGTTGTTGTCATAGTATAGTGCAATAGCATCTGATGTCATCACACCTAATCCCACAACAAACTTCTTGAACCGAAAGGTTTCCTTAGTAGCTTCAGAGGCGATGATGTACTCGACTTTCATGATCGAATCTGCAATGATTGGCTGCTTGAAACTTTTTTAGCTAATTATACTACCATTACACAAGAAGATATACCCCGATGTAGACTTTCTGTCATCAACATCTGTCATGAAGTCTGAATCGTGGTATCCCTCAACTTTCAGCTCCGATCCTCTCCCAAAGATCAATAACAAATTTTTAGTCCTTTTCAAGTACTTAAGAATATTTTTAACAGCAATTCAGTATTCTTCACCTGGATTCGCTTGATATCTACTCGTGACACTCATGACAGGGGTTATATCAGGGCGTGTATATAACATGACGTATATGAGGCTTCCTATTGCCAAAGTATGAGGAATCTTGCTCATATGCTGGACTCCTCAGGTGTATCGGGACACATCTTCTTGGAGAGATGAATACCATGTCTAAGGGGCAAAAGACCCCTCTTAAAGTTTTTCATGCTGAACCTCTTCAGCACCTCCTCTATGTACATTCACTGTGAGAGTCCTATCGTCCTCGTAGATCTATCTCTATAGACCTTTATACCAAAGATGTAGGAGGCTTCTCCTAGGCCTTTCATGATGAACTCTTTTGGCAACCATACTTTGACCGATGTCAGCATGAAAATATCATTCTCAATTAGAAAGATGTCATCCATATACAATACAAAGAATGTGATAGTACTCCCACTGACCTTTTTGTACACACATGGCTCCTCATTTTTGATGAAATCAAATATTTTGATCACATTGTTAGAAAATATGTTTCAAAGCCAATCGTCAGCCTGTTGACGGTTGTGCTATTTGATGTAATTGTATATGATTTAATTAATAAAATATTTATTTAGTAATTTTTGTCATAAGCTTGTACATCTTCTATATCAAACTTCTGTATTATGATGAAAGTCCTTAGGACTATTTTAAATTGATAAAGAAAGATTTATCATTTAGTCCTTAAATGAGTTTGTGACCAAATGATATGCTATTACAAGGATGATAGACATATCAAGTGTAGATCATTGTGTGCCATATAGGTTGGTTGTCCTCTTAATCAAAGAGTGTGGAGATACTGGTATTGCATACAGGTGAAATGTAGGAGTACATTTCATTGAATGTGACTAACTCCAGAGTACTCTGCTGTCAAGAGTCATTTTGAAGGGATATGGGTATAAGTGTCCCTAAGATCTGAGATCACCATGGTGACTTGCAAGCAACTCACTGTGCTTTAGTGTTGGACTATCTGAATTTTTAATTCAGGATCGAAAGATTTCTGGGCATAGTCAAGTACTTATGAAGTCGGTACGTGAATCAAGATGGAATTGACCACTCCAAAGGATTGGAGAGGATGCTTTGTATTTCAATTTAGTAAGACCTTGGTCAGGACAATCCTTGTGAGGAGTCACATGATTTATTAGATTGAGACAAATAATGGATGTACTATTAAGAGTTGACGGTTTAAACTTTAAGTCATCCTAGCATCAAGGGTCAAAGGGATGAATTATACGGTAACTATATCTAAATAGATTTTTGAGTGTTGCTTTGCATACATTCGGCCTATCTAAATGTCGGGTACCATTACTAGATGGTTATCCGATTGGTACAGTAATCTATTCTTGTGCTACTGGATTAGGTTCAAACCTATGGAGTCACACACATTAGAAGTTTTTCTTTGATCACATGGCTAATCTGAAGAGTCCCAGTAGACTGAGACTCTAGTGAAGAGCCCTACTAGATGGAGACTCCACTGAAGAGTCCTACTGGACGGAGACTCTGGTGAAGAGTCCCATTGGACTTAGACTCTATCATTAATAGAAGATTAATTAGTGATTAGATTACTAATTAGCTCAATTTGATTGAATATTAAAGTCTGGATCAAGTTTGATTGAATTGGATTTAATCAAGTCAGATCTGATTAGGTTATGAAATGACCTAATCAGTAAGGAAGAAATGATCCTAATTTGATCGGATCTATAACTCAATTAATTTATTGATTTGATCAGATTTAATTGAGATTATAGGAGTCTAATTAGATTAGGTTTATCATATTTTATTTGGATCTAATTGGACTGGGTTTGAAAGAAATCCAATTGGTTAAACCCTAGAGTCTCAGATGAATGGGACTCTCTCCCTTGCACCATCCAAAAGGTCTCTTGCCTTTTTTTTGCCGCACAAAACTAGTTTGTGTGTGAGAAAATCAGAAGCTAATCCTTCTTTTATCGCCCATTAAGGATAGAATTTGGTTGGTTTTGAATTGAATTCAAAATGGTTTGAATTTCAACCTAAAACCCTATCTCTATTCTTCCACACATTTGCTTCTTTTGAAGGCACCCATTGTGTGCGAGAAAAGGAAGTGTTCCTAATTATTTTTCATGCTCAAATTTCTCTGGTAAGTCTTTCTTTAAGTTAGATAAGGGTGAAAAAAATTTAGAGTTAAATTGAAATTTAAAATATTTTGAATTGCAACAAAATCCAACTTTTATCCTATCTAACCTATTTTGTGCGACAACAATAAAAAGGCTACTTTTTTGTGCACCAAAGAGAGAGAGAGCTTTTCACCATGAGATACTAGAGGGAAAGAGGGGCCAAAAATCTTCTTTGGGGCATGAGGTTTGGGTGGACTTCTAGCTTCCTTGGCATGAACAAAGAAGGAGACTGATCTCCTCTCGGGTGAGAGACCTAGAACTATTCTAGGGTTTCTGGGTGAGGAAAAACTAAAGAAAAAAGTGTCTTTCTCTAAGTTTCTCTACCATCCAGCATTCTCCTCTGATCTATCTTTGATAAAAAAAAAAGATTCGAGATGATCGAAGAAGGAGATCAAGTCAGACCTGCCATCAGAAGCCGACTGTGTGAGCTAGCACTCCCGTAGAGGGCTGATCGGTCCGAGGGCTTCATATGGACCATCCATAGAGGTCGGATGCTTGTGCGACTGTGAGCAACTAGAGAAGACTTTCAGATCTATATTCTCAATCATGAAGTTCGACTACTCATGCTCAGGTATTGGGTTCGAAACCCTTGAAGTAGTAGATTAGATCTATTACTAAATGCTGTTTTTGATTCACATACTTGTCATTTTAGATTCAAATTTTTGTGCATATAAATTCATGTCATAGATCCATTTGTAGAGATTTTAAGATCAGATCTTATGCATGCATTTGTAGATTAAATAGTTTAATCTAATATTTTTTGCTACAAAATTTTTTGAAATGCATACATGTAACCCCTGCGCATCCTAACACACATCATTAAAGCGAGTATTCTAACTCCGAGATGCTTGCTTGAGTCCCTATATGGACCTGTACAGCTTGCAGACCTTGTGATCACTATCACTGGATATGAAATTCAAAGGCTGCTTCATATAGATATCTTCCTCAAGATATCTATTTAGAAAGATAGTTTTCACATCCATTTGTCAAATTTCATAATCATGAAAGGCTGCTTTGGCAAGCAGAGTATGAATGGATTTTAGTATGGCTATAGACAAAAAAATTTTATGATAGTCAATGCCTTCACGTTGACTATAACCTTTTGCGACTAATCTTGCCTCATAGGTCTCTACCTTACCATCTGATCTAATTTTTTTTTATAAATCTATTTACACCCAATAGGTATAATACCTTCAGGTAGATCTACTAAGGACCAAACCTGGTTAGAATGCATGGAGTCAATTTCTGACTTCATTGCTTTCATCTATTTTTCAGAGTCTATATCTAACATTACCTCATCATAGGTCTTGGGATCATTCCTAATGTTCCTATCTCCCACAAGAAATGCTTTCTCTCAAATCCTCTGTAAGAATATCTAAGTACCTTTCAGAAAAATGAGAGACCCTACTTGATCTATGAGGTAGAGGAGGTATCACATTTACTGGCTCATTACTGGGTTCAGGTTCTTGAACTCGATGCTCTTTAGAGATTTTTTCTTCAAACTCAATTTTCCTCCCATTGCCTCCATCTTGGATAAACTCTTTTTTTAAGAAGACAGCATGACGGCTTATAATCACATTGTGATCCTCAGGAAGATAGAAGTAGTATCCCATGATTTTCTTAGGATATCCTATGAAGCGAGCCCTAAAGGACCTAGCCTCTAACTTATCCGCCTGCTGTCGCTTGACATGGGCCGAACATCTTCAAATCTTGAGATACCCAAGAGTTGACTTCTTACTATATCATAACTCATATGGTGTGGTAGGAATAGATTTAGAGAAAATTCGATTCAAAAGATGAATCACAGAAAGCAATGCATGTTCCCAGAGAAAGACAGAAAAGTTTGTGAAGCTCATCATGGACCAAACCATATCTAATAAGATTCGATTCCTCCTTTCAGATACCCCATTGAGCTGAGGTATCTCTGAAGATGTCCACTGTGAGACTATGCCGTTATCTTTAAGATAGGCCCAAAATTCTCTACTTAGGTATTCCCCTCCTCGATCTGATCGAAGAACCTTTATGGTTTTTTCAGTCTATTTTTCTACTTTATGTTTGAACTCTATGAACTTTTTAAAAGCTTCAGACTTTCGGTGTATCAGATATACAAACTCATACCGTAAAAAATCATTGATAAAAGTTATAAAGTAGATATAGCCACCTTTAGCTTGTACATCGAATGGACCATACACGTCAGTGTGTATCAGGGCTAATATCTTAGTGGCCCATTCCTCTTGTTCCACAAAGAGCAGTTTGGCCATTTTATCTTGAAGACATGATTCACAAACCGGATAAGACTTGATACGATCATGATGCCGTCGTTAGGACACCGTGATTATCAATCAAATTCCGACTTCAATAAAAATTAAAAACATATAGAAAGTAGTGAGTCGTATCGAATCCACAGAGAAGGTAGGATTTTGATTTGAAATCTTTGATTTTATAAAAAAAATAAAATTTTAGAGAAAATAATTTAAGTTGAAAAATAAAAATTAAAAGTATGAAAAATAAATCGGATACTAAGATCTACTAACTAGATCCTAGCATCTACTTGCAATAAAAATAAATAATAAAAATTTAAAAAATATAAAAATAAATTGGTACTAAGATCTACTAATTAGATCCTAGCATCTACATGCAAAAAAATCAAAGACAGGAATTTAAAGTGCAGAAAAATAAATTTTGCATTAATTGAAATTAAAATTTTAGTATAAAAAAATTAAAAAAAAATAAAATAAAATAAAAATAAAATTGTAACAAGAATCTGAAGTTGATCAGCCAAGCCTTATAAGAAAGATGGTTGATGACCTCTCCATCTTTCATCGTACTCTATAGAGCGAACCAACTTCTCTCCTTATTTTCTTGGGTCTCTAAAGTTTTTTTTTTTTTTCTATACTTTCTACTCACAAAGTTTATTCTCAGATTCTCTATTTATAGATAAATTTTTCATAATTTTTTGATAGAAAAAGAAGTCCTAAAACCCTTAGAAATTATATTAATCCCCTTAGAAATATTTCTGACCGTCGGATGGAGCTTGAACCACCCAGATCTGCCCAAAACTATAGTTTTAATCCTTATCAAAGTCAGATCGAATGTCAGCCATTGGATCTGGGTTCTGATGAAGTTCTGGCTGTCAGATCGTGTAATTTAAATCCTTAACACAGTCGGAAGCGTTCTTAGCCATCCGATCAATTGATGGATCGCTTCTGGGTCATCGAATTACGCAAAAGAGTCCTCTTATAAACCGACAATGAACAGCAATCGTTGGATCTAAGTCAGATTGAATCTCAGTCGTTGGATCGTACCCAAGATCTTTCTCTCACTGTGAACCGTGCCTGTGGACTGCATGAAGTTTTCTGTAGACCGTGCCCTGGCTCTGTGGATCGAGCGGTCGGTCCACCGTACATCGAAGGCTATTTTTTTTATTTTTTAGGATATTTTAGCTCTATTTTCACTCCGATTTTTACCTAAAAAATTAAAAAAAATATGCATAAAATTTTTCAAAAATTTCTCTTCATTTTGGTATTTAAATTGCTTAATTAAATTAACTCTACTTTTTTATAAATATATCTAATTTCATATTTTTTTTTAAATCACTTATTTTTTAAAAAAATTCAATAAATTCATGAAATTAGGATTTTTAAGAAGATATTAGCACCATAAATTATCAAAAATATCTATAATCAATATAAAAATATATCACTTATCACACTTTCCAACTTGAACTTTGCTCGTCCTCGAGTAAAAAAAGAATTTAGAATCAAGTATCGTTTAACTTAAAGTTTCGAATTTCACCAAATAATTTTCAAAAGGACCACTGATGTTCAGTACAGTGTGAATGAGGTATGTCATTGGGATATTAATACTAGTCAATATGAGAGTTAAACTAAGAATACTAAACTTTTTCTGAATTTTTTCAAATTATCCCTACCTTTATCTTCAAATCATTTACCTTCATATGGACAAGTATATTGTTACTTCTATCCTTCATTTATTGATTGATTTTTTTTTTTGAATATATGAAGAAACATATAATTACTTTCACAAGCCCATAAGAAGTAAACTCTTCTTTGATGTCGGTAGAAAAATTTAGAAATACTCAAAAAAAACTATTTAAGTTCTAAACTTAACTCTTTATTGAGTTTTCTTAATACTTGATCCCTCAATATCTCACAAACTCTCTGATCTGTACATCAATTTTCTTTTAAAAATACTTAGTTTAACTTGATTCTTAAATATAATCAGATGCTTAAATACTAAATACTAACTTACTGGAGGACTTAAAAAAAATTTTTATTCTCCCCCCAACTTAATCAATATTGTCCTCAATGGAGTAGGAAAAATGAACGGTGCATATAAAGAGAAAGAAAAGGAGAGATATCACCTGATCCATAAGTCTTTTCAAAACTGATTCTCCTCCTAACTTAGCCAAGATTATTTTAAGATCCCTACAAAAGATACAAAGCAAGACTCGATCATCCTAAACAAAATACAAAAGATAGAAAAAAACACAAAACTAAAAATTAAAAACTGGGTTGCCTCCCAGGAAGCATTAAGTTTACCGTCTTCAGTCAAACCATGCTGATTCTCTCACCTATCCTGTATCGATTATTAGATTGATAAATTTTAATGGTTTTGGATTGCCAATCTCAGAAAGATGGTCTATAATAAATTTTAATATTTTATTACCAATCTTTAGAAAGTAGTTCACATCTCTGTTCTTAATTTTAGAAAGATAGTTCACAAACCCATTCACAGACCCTTGTTTATCAAGAATTTCTCCTATTTATTCTTCTAAAATGCTCATGAATTGAGTTTTTAGGTTAGAAATTGAGTTTGAAGTAATGGATGCTGAAAGGGTATCTTTTGATTTTAAACATGCATATTTAGATGTGATCAAGGGCAATTTCAGTTCTGGAGGAGGTAATTTTAAAGTAGAAGAACCGACTTCTGGGGCTGAAGAAAATAAAACTTTTGGTGGATATATCTCGGGTAGCTCATCAACTCTCTTCTCAGTATCAATTTCAGGCTCAGATTCTTCTATCGGGTTAGCTTCAGTACTAACCTCTTTTTCTAAATTTTTATTTTGACTAGCATCAGTACTAGCCTCTCTCACCTGGTCTAAATATGGGTCCTTAAGAATCCTATTACTTCTAAGCTCAAAGATTATTTTATCATTTTCAAATTGAGGATTCTTAGGTTGGACATTGGATTGTTGACTAGGTCCAAGTGGTTGGTAGGTGGGTGGGTTATTTTTAAAATTTGGTATTGGTTCGTTTGGCAGTTGATCTAGTTCTCTCCTCATAGAAGATTCAGCTAATTGACTTATTTGTACTTCTAGTCTGGTGAGGGATTGCTGTTGGATCATAATCATTTGTTGAAGTTGGTTCAATCTATCGTTGGCTAGATTAGTCTGTTGAGGAGGTGGGTATGACGGTTGATTGTAATAAGATGGTTGAGTAGGCTGACCACTATTATAGGTATAATTTTGGTATTGGGGCCTATTCTGAAAGTTCTGCATAGAAAAAATTTGGGTCTGAGCCTAAGTCTGTTGGGATCTCCAAAAAAAATTAGGATGGTTCCTCCAGCCTGAATTATATGTGTTAGAAAATGGATCATACATAGATTTGGAGTAACCTTGGGCAGCTTGAACTTGTTCTTGAATGAAAGGTGGAAACTGTGCAGTTGTGGGATATTCGCTCATATGATGGGCTGGGCTAGCACAAATAGAACAAATCTCTTGATAATTAGGTGGCGATGTGTATTGTGCAGGAGATTGTTGACCTAATGCTAGGAACTGATCAAACTTCTGGGCAAGAAGGTCGACTTTATCTAATCTTTGGGCTGTTAGGTTCAGATCGACCTTAGGACTAGAGTCTGTTTGCTTGATCTCAAAAATTTTTGTCCGCTTTTGGTGAGAGATTGATCTTTCGTAGGAGGATAATGAAGCATGATTGATTGAATTTTCACTCAAAGTTTCAAATAAAGTGTAGGCTTCATCCTCACTTTTACTCATGAATGCACCCCCATAAGATGCATCTACCATTTGTCTGTATTGGTCACCTAAACCCTCATAAAAAGCTTGAACAATTTGCCACTTAGATAGACCATGGTGTGAGCATTTTCTAAGAAGTTCCTTAAGTCTCTCTCATGATTTATGAATTTGTTCTCCTGGAAGTTGAGCAAATCTAGTGATGGCTCGCCTCATGGTGTTGGTTTGACCTATGGGATAGAATTTCTTAAGAAACTCGTGCTGCATTTTAGCTCAAGTTTGGATTGGTCTCCCTATTGTGCCAAGCTAGTACTTGGCTTTGTCTTTAAGTGAGAAGAAGAATAAGGTCAATCTAAGTACATCATCAGTAAAATTTTGAATTTTCATCATGGAATAAATTTCTAAGAACTCATCCAGATACTTGTAAGGATCTTCATTAGTATTCCCATAGAAAGATGAGAGCATCTGGATTGTGGTCGACTTGATTTCATAGTGACTTGTAGGGATATCAGGTAAGTGGATACAAGTTGATGGGTTATAGGTGGAAGGAATAAAATATTCTTTCATCTATCTAGGTGGTTCTCTAGGATCTCCAGCTATCTGATTTTCAGGTTTAATATGAATCAACTGTTCAATCTCAGGATTAGATTCAACTAGGTCAGGATAGAGAGACCTTCTACCTTGCATATACCAGTGCAAACCCTAATGTATGATTCAAGTTTTGTTTTTGTTTCATTTTTTTTTAAGAGAAAAAGGAGAGAAAAGAAAGAAAGAACCCTAGACCTAGATACGTAAGGTGGGAAGAATTAGTTGTGGTTTAGTGTTAATTATAATCAAGTTAGCAAACAATTAAACCTAGACACCTGTGGGTTTCTTAGACCTAACAGTTCGATGTAGAGTGGCTTAGCTTGAATGCAAATTGAGTTTATTCTCACTTCCTTCAACTAGCCAGATAAGAGGTGGGATCGTGGGGGTCCCCCCGTTGCTTGCCTTAGACACCAATTGAATTGGCCAGGTAAGCTAACGGAACCAATTAAATAACCATAAATCCACTTAAGCTGACCCTTTATAACCTCTAGCCTTAAATACTAGTTTCAGGAGTGAGTTCGGACTTACTTTGCACTGGACTTGACCACAATACTCAGAACTGAACTTGATTAATACTAAGGGCCAATGTCTACTTGATTTTAGTTAGGCTAGGGTTAATGTGGGATGCTGGTTGGTTGTTTTTGGGCCAAGGGAGGGTGATAAAATTCTCACCTTATCTTGTTATGGGTCTTGCCCTTAAATTGATTTCAGATGAATATGCACAACCAATTTCAAATAAGGAGTTCTATGCAACTAAATTAGATGCATGAAACTAATAAAACTTGAAACCTTACCTCATCTCTAGCGATCATCAAAAATAAATCTACAATGATGAATGCTCTTAAAAATTAAGTTTCTACTCTTGTCATGTAATTTTTATTAGGTTTATGTGGATGAATTTTAGGTTAATTAAAAAAATAGTAATTAATACTAAAAAAAAATAGTTAAGGCTAGGATTATGATTGATCTCACCAACTTGGAAGCTTTCTATCTCCCTTTTTTTTGAATTTTTTAATTTTTTTCTGTAAAAAGATAAAAAAAGTTAGTAAGCTATAGTCACAAAAAAATCAAACATTAAAATTGGTGCCTTCCCCGACAACGGTGATAAAAATTTGATAGGGTCAAGATGCTATCGTTAGGACACTGTGATTATCAATCAAATTTCGACTTCAATAAAAATTAAAAATATGTAGAAAGTAGTGAGTCAGATCGAATCCACAGAGAAAGTAGGATTTTGATTTGAAATCTTTGATTTTACAAAAATAAAATAAAATTTTGAAGAAAGCAATTTAAGTCGGAAAATAAAAATTAAAAGTGCGAAAAATAAATCGGGTATTAAGATCTATTAACTAGATCCTAGCATCTACTTACAATAAAAATAAATACTAAAAATTTAAAAAATATATAAATAAATTGATACTAAGATCTACTAATTAGATCCTAGCATCTACGTATAAAAAAATAAAAGACAGAAATTTAAAGTGCAGGAAAATAAATTTTACATTAATTAAAATTAAAATTCAAGTATAAAAAATTTTAAAGGAATAATAAAATAAAATAAAAATAAAATTATAACAAGGATCTGAAGTGATCAGCCAAGCCTCATCGAGAAGATGGTTGATGACCTCTCCATCTTCTATCATACTCCGTAGAGCGAACTAGCTTCTCTCCTTCTTTTTCTTGGATCCCTAAAGCTATTTAATTTTTTTTTATTTTTTTTTACACTTTCTACTCAATTTTTCTACTCACAAAGCTTATTTTCGGACCTCCTATTTATAGATAAAATTTTCATAATTTTTTGGTAAGAAAAGGAGTCCTAAAATCCTTAGAAATCATATTAATCCCTTTAGGAATATTCCTGGCCGTCGGATGGAGCTTGAACCACCCAGATCTGCCCAAAATCTATAATTTTAATCCTTATCAAAGTCAGATCGAATGTCAGCCGTTGGATCTGGGTTCTGATGAAGTTCTGACCATCAGATCGTGTAATTTAAATCCTTAACATAGTCGGGAGCATTCTCAGCCATCCGATCACTTGATGGATTGCTTCTGGGCCGTCGGATCGTGCAAAAGAGTCCTCTTATAAATCGATAATGAACAGCAACCGTTGGATCTAAGTCGGATTGAATCTCAGCTGTTAGATCATGCCCAGGATCTTTCTCTCACTGTGAACCGTGCCTGTGGACCACGTGAAGTTTCCTGTGGATCGCGCCCTGGCTCTGTGGACCGAGCGGCCGGTCCACCATACACTGAAGGCTATTTTCTTTATTTTTTAAGATATTTTAGCTCCATTTTCACTCTGATTTTTATCTAAAAAAATTAAAAAAAATATGTATTAAATTCTTTAAAAATTTTTCTTCATTTTGATGTTTAAATTACTCAATTAAATTAACATCTATTTTTTTATAAATATATCTAATTTTATATTTTTTAAAAAATTACTTATTTTTTAAGAAAAATTAATAAATTCATGAAATTAGGGTTTTTAAGAAGATATTAGCACCATAAATTATCAAAAATACTTACAATAAATATAAAAATATATCACTTATCAAGACTCGAAAGTTAATGGCCCAAGAAGACCATCTTTCTCTAGTTTGTTGAGTCTGTCCTCTCCAATATGGTTTAGCCTAAGGTGCCACAGATATTTTTGGCTAATCCTATCTCTAAGTCTCTTAGACCCTATGGCATTCGTAATTTGCTTATTAATATTTACACTCACATCCATATGCAAATGATAAAGACCGTCAATCAAGAAAGTACATGTAACAACTTTATTTTCAAAATAAATAGAACTCATGTCTTTATTGAAATAAAAATTATAATTATCCTGTGCCAGCACAGATATAGAAATCAAATTCTTACTGGCTACAGGTATATAATAGCAGTCTTTAAGAATAAACTAACTCCTAATGGTAATCACAGAGGGTAGGTCCCGATGGTCATAGCAGCAATCTTTGCTCCATTGTCGATCCGAAGAGTGATCTCGCCTTCCCTCAGCCCTCTCACTTCTTCAAAATTCTGCATAGAAGTACATAAATGGGCACTTGATCCAAAACCTAGAACCCAACTAGAAGAAGAAAAAATTATTAGATTAGTTTCAATAATGAGCATATCAGACGTACCTTCAAAAGGCCCATCCTTCTTCCTGCTCTTGACAGTCGTTAGGTAGGTCGGACCATTCTTCCTTTAGTGGCCTTCAACGTTGCAATGAAAATACCTTTTCTTATCATCAGCCTTCTTTGGAACCTGTATCTTGGGCTTGATCTCATTCTTTTACTTTTTCGTAAGCTTCTTCTTCTTTTTAAAAGAAGATTTTTTTTTGGAGGAAGCCTGCTCCACAGTTAGAACTATACCCCTTGAACTCTTCAAGGTACCCTCTGCTGTTACCAGCATGTTCAATAACTCGGGCAAAGTGCTATCAATTTTATTTATATGATAGTTCATGATGAATTATCCATACGAGATTGGAAGATCAGATCCACTTGCAATTCCTTATCTATGTTCATGCCGAGCTTCTGAAGCTCCTCGATGTCTTTGATCATTGTCAAAACAATAATCATTGATGGACTGCCCATCATGCATTTTCACTCTGAAAAATCTTCGAGAGACCTCAAAGCAAGCTGTGTGACTCTACTCACTGTACAACTCTTACAGATAATTTAGCATTTCTCTAGCAGTCTCATGTCTTCATGCTGTCACTGAAGATCATTGGACATGGATGCTAAAATATAATACTTTGCCTTGTTATCTTCATCCATCCACTTCTCAAGTGCGGCTTATTGATCAGGGGATGGATGAGCTGGTAACACAGGTGCATCCTGATGAAGGACATGGATAAGTTTCTCGAAATTGAGAATGATTCTCAAATTTTGAAGCCAGTCCTTATAGTTTGTACTGATCAACCTATTGGTGTCGAGGATATGGACTAAAGGGTTGAAACTTAACATGGTTATCTACAGAGAGAATAGTTTCTAGTTAGATATTTATACTTATAAAAATATTTATTCTAAGGATATTAAAAAAAATAAAGGCTCCCACTATTTCTTCGAATCTCCCATACTTCTTGGATGGAGAAAAAGAAACCTATATGCGATCAATTTCAAATGGGTACTATAGTCCCATTTATCTATACACATCTCACCTAACAGTTATTGGTGAGCACAGACTAATGAGTGGATAATACTTTATCCATTGCTTCACTGAGCAAGATGTAGTGGGCTTGGTCTCTAAGTCTTGTGACCTCACCTAACAGTTATTGGTATATTTCTTAGTTAAGTCAGATCTATTATTCATCAGCGAGTGTAAAGCCATCATTGGGATCCTCACCTAATAGTTATTGGGTCCAACCTCATCTCCATCCTAGGACATCAAATGTCAATAGGGTGATTGTACCTTCTCGATGCAACCAAATCACTGTAACCAGCCGAGAACAATCAACGCCAAGAAGGCACCGACATCTCTATAAAGATGGAAGACCTCTAGACTTAATATTTAGTAAAGAGATTTAGGTTTAGGTCTCTTCTAAATCAGCAGATCTAATATCCAACTGATCAAATTCAGGTCAGTACATCAACATGTCTAACCAGCCTAATCGGCATGGGTGAACTCGAGTCAATAAGTAACCTAGTATGAAACTAAAACTCTCAAGATGGCTAGATAAGTTAAGATCAGTGGGGGTTCCCCCGTTGCTTTCTTTAGATATCAATCACACTAATCAGATCAGACAACGAAACTAATTAAATAACTACCATCTAGATACTTGCCTTAGACACCAAATTGGTCGATTAGAATCGATCAGATTAACCTATTGAAACGGGTCCGAACCACTGAGCCAAATTTGATCTTGAATTAACCAACTTACATCAAAATATGAATCGATATGACCAACTACAGCTAAATTTGATTTTGAGCCCTCTTGACCTAATCCTAATCAATCATTGATTAGGTTCAATCAATTGCTCAAAATCGACAATGGGTTCTAACCTGATCTAATCAATTTAACCCTAATTATAGTTTGATCACTAGACTTAATTTATTCAACCCATACCACATGCAATAACATAATTTTAGATCTAAAAATAATTTTTTAAATTATATTTCATTGCATGCATTAGTGGCTTATGATCTCGAAATAGTTTCAGATCTAAACCTAATGTTATATATCATATATATGTAGTTTCAGATCTAAACTAAAATATGCATCACATATACATCAAATTTTAGATCTAAAATTAAAAATATATATATCAAAGTATATATAATCAGATCTAAAATAATAATTAAAATATTTTTAAAATACTTTACAAAAAATCGGTTCGCATCAAACTAGGACAACCTTTTCAATATAGGGGGTAAATCCTATACCAGGACAACCTTATACCAGTTTGATGTGAACATTTAATCATTCTAATTTTAGATCTAAATATAAAATAAAATATATTTCATGTGTCAATTTTTAGATCTAAAATATTAATTTAATTATATTAAAAATAATTTTTAAAATCGATCAATATTGTGCTAGGACAATCTTTTCAATATAGGGGGTAAATCCTATACCAGGACAACCTTATACCAGCACAAGATCAATTTTAAATCACTAAAATTTTTAGATTTAAGATAAAAATTAGATAATATATGTCTTTAAAAGCTAGTGGTTCTGATACCACTGTTAGAAAATCGGATATGATGCATGTATAGATTTCAAAAGCTTTTAAAATCACAGCGGAAAAACAATCGAGTTAAACCCTTTAACCCCACATGCATTAGATTTCATATAATCTTATCCAAGTCTCAGAGTAAAGATATGTATATAATCTAAAAAATAAAATAAGAATGAGATCAAATCTTGATACCTTTGCGCAGGTAGAAATTCACCTCTACTGATGACCTCAGATTTGAAGGTTCTTGAGCCGCATACTTTCCGACCTCTGCAGGTATCCATCGGGATCAATCTTAAAACTTTCTTCTCGTATTAAATTCTTCTTCTTTAAGAAAGATTTATGCCTCTTTGAATCTTGATCAGCAAATGATTTGGACTGCAACTTCAACCTTTGAACTACAGCCTTCTTCTCCTCATTTCTTACTGTAGAAGGGAGCCTCAACTCTTGGCGTGTAGAAGGATGGATGCCCAGCCCTTGGGTGTGGAAAGAGAAGAGAGAGAGAGTGTGTGGCATGGAGAAGGAGAGAGGAGTTTTTGTTTCACAAAATTTTATTTTTTCCAAACCCTAAGAGACTGTCTCCTTAAATAAATTCTTTCTTGATCCAAATCAGGAACCAATTAACTTAAAAAGACACGTTCTTATCTCATAAGAATTTTTACATTTTTAATCTAATTTTTTTCATTAAAATCAGACTTAATTGATAGGTTATCAACCTCTTTTAGTAAGCATATGGGGCGCCCCAGTCAGATAAGGCAGTCTGAGTGGGTGCCCCTTGCAATAAAGGGCAGGTAGATGGGGTGCCAACACTTGGTGCCCCCTTAGGGTTTTCATGCACAAGAGAGGGGGCGTAGTGCCTCTCTCTCTCTCTCCTTCCATGCCAATGCAAGAGAGGGTGGGCCTCTCTCTCCTGCTCACATCAATCCAAGAGATGGTGCCCAAGGGAATTTTCAAAAGAGATGCATGGCGCCATCTCTTCTTTCCCTTAATTCCACACACAATATCAGAAAATAAATGAGAAGATACTGAGGAGATAATTTAGCCAACTCATTGACTTAATCCAATCCTCTTGGGCTCACAATTAGGTGCCCAGCTAAATTCTAATGGATTTAGGTTAGGTTTAATGCAATGGACTTGATCCAATAAAGTCTCGAAAAAAATTAAGTTTAACCATGTGCTAGCATGGTTCTCTTAAACCTCATAGGATTTCCATAAATCCTAACCCAATAAGAACTTCATAAGCCCAATTGACAAATTCAAGATTAAATTCCTTAATGTGTGACCCCATAGACTCTATTTTATCTAGTGGTGAGATATATTATGATCTCCATCATAATATCATTGAAACTCTTTTCAATGGATTGGAATAATTTTAACTCTATCCTTCGAAGATTATCGATCATCAAGATGATGCCCGATGAGTCCCACAATCCATCAGTGACCCTAGCAGTATGTAGTGACAATCCAGTAGAATAAAAGTATGAACCTCTTGGTACAGTTATCATATGATTCAATCTTTCTATCATGAGTCTCGACTTGACGGACGTCATGGAGAACTCCTCAGACTCCATCGTTAGTCATATGCAAGATCGGCTCAACTCGAGCTCATTTATGATTCTCATGAAAAAATTTTTTCAGTATTCACACTTACTTTGATTAAAGACTTTCTGAACTTAGTCTCGCAAATCACATAGTACTTCTCCTTTTCTATCAAGATTGATAGATTCCATCTAAATGCATCCTACTCCAAACAGCAAATCGAAACCTACTGAAGCCAACATACACAGTAAGGACTTGAATGGCTAGGGATCGAGAGAATGTACAGTCAAACTTAGTAGCCTCGCTGCGAATAGCCAACAATATTGCAGGTCAAAGGACCACTCATACCACTGCAGCATCGAGAAGATTACTGACGAGTGAGTAGATATTCATGTGATTTTTCATGTTAGTCACACTCAGTGTAAGTTATCTTTAACAACCACCTGTACCCTCACCCCAGTGTCCCTACACTGTAGGCTCGAGACTCATCTGTCCATAAGGGAGGTGAATCATGCATCAATCTCGAATGGATTAATTATTATCCTTCGTAACGATCCTTTGATCGAGAGTATTTAAAAATTAATCAATAATTAATGTATATCTTAAATTCTCAATACATTGAGAATATATAAAAATTATCTTTATTAATTTTTAAGATAAATCATGGACACATAAACATGATTGAAATGAAAATTTTTTTTATTGATAATAAAAATATTATAAGTACAAGATTAAGCCCCTGAAATTACATAATATGTCAATCAACAATTGGCTTCTAGGGCATAAATCTAATAGAAGATGTGGAGAAGATCCGCAAGTTGATAGAGGATGCTAATTTTCTTTGTATCTTAGATATAAAAAGATGGCAAAGCTTGAGTTCTTAATCTGATTGTATCATGCGAAATGCTCCAATGGGTTCAGTAATAATGGAGTGACTGTATACTAAAGCTTTTGAGGAACATTCTTCCGGATAATGCATAGATCTTAAAGAATAATTATAAGGCATTGAAGATTATTGAATAGTTGGGCTTTACTTACACCAAGATACATGCATGCCTTAATGATTGTAAGCTCTATTAGGAGGGGGATGCCAACTGACATGAGTACAGGAGATACGGTGTATCAAGATAAAAATAGAATAAAGATGGCACATCGATCCGTGTACCTCAAAAGTTGATGTGGTACTTTCTTTTGATACAGAGACTACAAAAGTTGTTTATATCAGTGAAGACATCGAAGGACATGAGATGGTATGAAGAGAACACTATAGTAAAAATGGTCATTAACGATGCTATTAAGATTATTTTACGATGCTAATAAGCATCGTCAATAACGTTTACGATGCTTCAAAAAGCGTCGCCTATGTAAGAGTGGAGACGAAAAATGCCGACGTTTTTTAAAAACATCGTTATTTTTTAACGATGCTTTAAAGTATCATAAAATTAAATTATAATGGTGCTTTTTAGCGTCGTTAATGACAACGTATCCTCCACTCTACCAAGATGCTTTTTGAAGCATCGGCTGTTAGGTTTTTAGCGACGCTTATAAGCGTCATTAAACTTGGTGTAACGACGCTTATAAGCGTCGTTAAATATATTTCTAACGATGCTTTAAAGCGTCGTAAAATTTAATTTTAACGGTGCTTTTTAGCATCGTTAATGACTCCGCGTCCTCCACTCTACCAAGATGCTTTTCGAAGCATCGGCTTTTTTGTCTTTAACGACGCTTATAAGCGTCGTTAAAATTGTATTAATGACGCTTATAAGCGTTGTTAAAGGTTTTAAAAGAAAAAAAATACAGATTTTATATACATAAAAAAAAGAATACATACATTTCTGTACAAAATTATATCAATTATTCTAATATAAACCTGTACAATCACCACCATTCACACTTGTACAATCACCACCATTCACACCAAAAGCAAACTTAAATAGCAAATTTAACCAAACCAAAAGACATTATTTTATATAAATAAAAATAAAGTACTAATCATCCATTACAATCAAGAGTAATATAAATAAATATAAGAATACAATAAAAATAAAATAATATCAATCCGCAGGCGGATGGTCGTCGCTGTCTCCACGTGACGTGCCGCTGTCTCGACGGGTGCCTGATGTGCCAGGAGCCTACAAGAAACATATCAAAAGCATGATTTGCATATCTATAAATAAAAATATATAAATCATTAAATTAATACAAAAATATATATTTAATAATATGTGTTTACCTGAGATGGACCATACATCTCCAATAAAGATGTAAGCCGATCAATCTGTCCCCTCATGGCCTGCATCTCGGCACGGCTCTGTCGCATCTCCTCCATCTCAGCGGCACGACTCTGTCTAATCTCCTGTATCTCCGCCTCGAGTCTTCGAACGCGTGAATCCTGAGCATCTGCTACAGCATGCTGCGTATATCTACTAACCTCAGATAACTAAGTGGGGGTGACTCCTACTCCATAACCCCTCACTCGGCCATAGCGCTCAGGTCCCATCAACTCTGTGAACACTTCGGCCTCGATACGACTCTGCTGCGTAGATGCTGCAGACTCGTCGTCACGCTCCGTAATGAGAGATGTAGCCCTCTCTTGTATTTATTTTGAAAACAAGAGTTATACATTAATAGCTAACAAAATTAAATTTAAATCATTGCAAAAAATAGAATATTAATAATGCCGTACATATAAATCTCTCAACTCATCTCGAACAAAAGTACCATCCTGATGAGTATGAGTCATCCGGTAAAACTCCACTTGTCCGGGTTCCCTCCCATGCTCATCCACCTACACAAATAATTTCAATTTTAAGCAAATAGTCATAATAATTTAAAAAAATATATGAGTATCGTGATACAGACATGGTCCACGATACATAATGATATTAGTTATATAAATATTTCAACATAAAAATTAAAAGTTAATTATGAAAGTTTAAGGAACATACAAACTCCTGTCGGAGTCGTGCATAACTCTTTAACCCCGATGTATGAGGAACAGACTGAGCTGCTCGTGCAGCTCTACCAATAACAGAATAAGTCTGTAAAATAAAGTAAAAAACTTGTTATATGTATAATATATAATAAAAATCAATATTTTTATAAAATATTTAGAAAAAAAAGATAATAAGCAGATAATATACCTGTGCCCTCTCGGAGAACCAATAATGAACCAACTCCATCCACTGATGAGGGGGTACATCAGGAGGATAATTCCTAGCAATCTCCTCCTCTGTCATACCCTGTCTCATATAGTCCTTCTTCAATTGTGCTCTATATTCTTTCTATTTGCGGTTGAGAGACTTCATTACAAAATCATGAGTGGATGGAGGGAGAACAAACTTGCTCTATAAAAAAAAAAATTAAATGAAATAAATTATATAAATGATTAACAATTAATATACAGTATGAACATCAATTCATTACCTCTATAACTCGGAGGAGCTCAACTTTGTACGTTGGAAGCATGTCATTCCATTTTGCATAGCCCAACGGACATAGCTGAGGCCTCCGAGCAACAGTCCCCAAAAATGAAGTCAATAAGTAGGCAGCTTTCTTAATTGGCTGACCTAGCTGATTGCACTCCACAATAATTCTCTCGCCCTCACGCATCTGCCACACATCTCGTACTACGTGGGTCCGCGTCTGGGGCGTACTCTCCCGGATCCATCTGCAAAAAATACATAAAAGTAACTATATCATAAATATACATAAAATAAAATAAAAATAAAATTACATGAAAGACAATATATACTCTGTACGTGTATCTCATCATCTGGCTGATGAACAGGAGGATCATGCTGTGCTGATGATGAAGGACAGGGCTCAGAATGCTGTGCAGCTGAACTGGCCTCAGGCTGCTGTGCTGAAGAAGACGTACCGGCCTCTGTCTGTGAAAATTGGAACTGCACACCAGCATATCGTCCCCTACGACGCATGATGTTACCTAGCATTTATATAAATAAAAGGTGAAATCAGTTAATATATGGAGTAAAATAACACAATAATTAATATAAAATATATACATCATAAATAATTATTACCAGTAACAATCAAGCAGTAGTGTTTCCTTCAAATTCTGTTCTAACCAACATCGTCGTAGCATTTAAATCATCAGCTGGCATAAAATTGTAGGGCATACATTGTGTATAAGTGTCATCGTCATCATCCTCCACTTGGTTTTCCATATCATATAAGTCTCTAGGTTTTGTTTTGATGACAGTAAACCAATCTTTATTTTTTGCGTCTTGTACATAAAATACTTGACGAGCTTGAGATAAAAAAATGAATGGGTCATCCTTCAATAACACACCAGTGTGTATCAACCTTGAAAAATTTACAAGTGTAAATCCATTTGCATTTGATATGCTAAGGAATCAAATGATATGCAACAAGAGCCGAAAAAAATTTCGGCGGCATTTTCCCTTAGTTCTCCCGTATAGGGAGAACAAAAGAAAAATACCATCTGAAATTTTTTTCGAACCCTCAGCATACCATTTGATTATGGTAATGACCTATAGAATTACTCACATTTTCAAACTGTCCATACTGGACAATCAATTGATCAATGTACATAATTCTTTTATCCGTACAAAAATAAATAAATGTACGGATACAATAGAATATGTACATTAATCAAAAGACGGGTCTATGTTTCTATGCAATGCAATTTTTTTTAAAATTAATTCATAATTAACATTGCCTGGCATCTTTCATCACATCCCTCTAATGAGCTGGCAACTTTATCACCTGTTGTCTAACTTTGTATTTAATGTTGCTTGAAAGTTATGCTAAGGAAGCAAGAACTATGAATCTTGTTATGTATTCTAGAGCTAGTCTACTTCAAGTCTTGTCATGAGGCAGATCATAGCCATATCCACAGAGACTAAGAGAGAAAAAGAAGTATAATACCTAATATTAACTTGGGGAGTAACGGACAAAGAAACTTGGCCAGCTTAATCCAGATGCTTAGTCTTCATCAGCCACGAAGATAAGGATAACGTAGGCCACACGATATCAGGGTCCAGCCACATAACGAGCGCCACATGTCAGATAAGCAATCAATCAGGATTCATGAAACTATGAAATTATCCATTCATCAACCATGTATCACAACCTTAATTAATTGTACTATATATTTTTGGGTGAACCTCATAGAGAGATACTAAGAGGGTGTGGTTGTAAATTGATCTAGCTCTATATCATTTATTTTATATAGTTGAAGATATTATCAATAATTATGTTGTTGATTATAATTATTTATGGTTATACATTTTTTTAAAGAATATGTTACAATAAATTTTGAAGAATATGTTACACATTGGAATGTTTATTTCATTAGTTGTCATTTAACTATATATATATATATATATATATATATATATATATATATATATATATATATATATATATGACTGAAACGTAGATGTGTCCAGAACTTTAATGAATAAGCTTAGTATATAGTTACAGAATAATTCCATTGTTGGCAGACAAGATGTCTACATGTATCATGCATGTAGTTTATTTAAAATAAGACTGAGACCCCATGAACCAAGGATTGGAAAAAATGTAACATTTTTTTTTTTTCAAGTCTTTGAAAAATGTTTATTGTCTTTCATCTTTTCAGTTAAAACTTAATGCAAGGAGTGTAACTTTAATTTAGAGAAGATGGCATTTATAATCATAGGCAATTGGCTAAAGAAATCAATTCGTGGTTCATCGGCGAAAGGTAAAAAGTAATTGTGGCCTAAATTTCCCTAGAACTAGAAGCATGCATTTGTTTTGGGTCTATGTATCTTGTAACGACTTATAAATCATAGTAAAATATTTGCATGAACAGAATAAGTACTGCATGCATTAAGGATGTTTTTTTCTTTAAGATTAGGATGTTTACAGTATTTTTTTTTTTTTTGGTAAGAAGATAAAACATCTACATTCTAACCTTTTTTACTGCCAACCATAGCCAATTGGGTTACAACACCCATTCAAATGACACCTAGGACATTCCGTAAGCATGCCCTGTGCTAGCAAAAGTTCAATATCACTAGACAGCATATGTTTTATGTAAGGAAATATTACATGTTTATTCTCAGATAGCAAATAAGTACAATTAATTGGACCTTTTCCATACCAAATGTCTTTTCATTAAAATAATTTCTTCGGCAAGATCTCTCATAATCCTTGTTTCGCTAGGCTAACCATGTGTTATACCCATTTCTCTTCACCATAATAGATACAAGACAATAAATTGAGAATTTCTTTAATGAAGCATGAAATTAAAAATGGAAATGAACAGGAAACATGGACTGTGAATTATATTAAGGGACCTGTGGTGTTACAAAAGAGTACTGTCTCAATAACACTCTGAATTCTGAAACTACATTAAATTATGACAGATTATTTAAAACAACAATAGCATAATACTAAAACCATGATAGGAGACAGAGAAATCCTGATCCGTTAAAAGGTTAAGTATGGATCAAGATTTTGTATATTGCTCTCCTTACTTTATTCGATACGAACCTAATCTAACTCAACCTGTTGTCATCCATACCGAATATTTTTTCATGACAATACCTCTCTAGAGTTTTTATTTAGTACAATCCCATATTTTGATAAGATCTTTCTAACAGAAAAAAAAAAAAAAAACATTCATTACTTGAAGGCATTGTTGCCATATAACTTACCTATTTCATTATTTAACTTGTCTACATATTAAGATAGATAAATTGTGCACTAAAAGAAGTCGTACGAGAAATGGAACCACGCATCTTATAAGAATCTTGGCCGTATAAGATGAAAAAAAGAGAAAAAAAAATCCCAACTGATCAAAGAAGAGTTTCCTTGGTCAATCTCCAAAGAAAAAAAAAAAAAAAGGAATAACTTGTTATGTTTGACAAAGTGTCCTGCCTCCATGCTTCTATTATCTTCCAATTGCATAGCTCTCTTCATTTTTTTTTTTTTGGCTTAGAATTATTTTTCTTTGATGCAAGGGAGATTAAAATCTCACAATTCTACCACTAGATAAAGATTAAAACATGAATTACTGCCCGATAATTAAGGTACCAGAGCATCAAAAAAAGAGACTTAATTTATTCAAGAAAAATTAAGGCTTATTGATTGGTTGACAAAAACATATCATTATTCCATTCTATTTCTACATCACAAATTATTAGCAACTCTAATATATGCAATTTATAACCACATGCAAATGGGAACATACTCATAGATTCAAAATCCAGCAACTAACTCCTCGTGTGCCTCACTCGTCTTTAGGTATTGTTTTCAAGATGGCATGTGGTTTGAGAAGAAAGGCACCACTTTGGATGGTCAACCCGCAAGGCTTTTTTTTTTCTTTTTTTTGGGTACAAACCAAGAATTCCTCCATCCGCCACATATTGCATCGAGTCCGGGGATCACGGATGTAAATTGTTTCTGACAAACAATCGCTTGCACCAAACATCATAAAATAACCACTCTCCCAACCCATTTCACAAACAAACAACTCCCAAGAATAATAATAACAGAAGGCAAATGGATTTCTATAGATGAGATCGAAAACTTCTACACCATTTCACCAACCCATAAATGCTTGAACACAGCAGATGATATGAACCAAAACAAGAAAATCGCTGGCAACAAACATCATAAGACCACTGCCACAGCCCATCGCACAGAAAAAAAATTGAACTTACACTGAAAAAAATAATTATCAATAACATATCTTACTTTTGTGCCTGCGAAGATGGCCGTCGGGAGGGAGGAGGAGAGGAGGGCCGGTGGGGAGGGGAAGATGGCTTGGACCGCGCGGGTGGGCGTCGACGGACGCGGCAGCAGAGGGGAGCGGCGGACGGTGGTGAGGCGTGGACGGTGGGTGCGCGTGGACGGCGGGTGCAGTGCCGGCGGCAGAGATGGGTCGGGGTCGGCGGAGAGGAATGGGTGGAAACTAAAGGGGCGGCGGTATATAGATTGGGCACGCGCGGGGGTATAAAGGAACCTAACGATGCTTTTTAGCATCGTTAAATAATGACGTAAAAAAACGTCGGTATTATTTTTATTTGACGATGCTTTTGCTAAAAGCGTCGGCAGGTCAGTGCAACCTGCTGATGCTTTCCAAAAGCATCGGCAAAAAATGGTTGCTAAATACCATTCTTCCTGTAGTGGAAGTGAACGAAAGATGATGCATTGAGGCATCCAGTCGATTGAGAGGCATGGCAGAAGTTTAATGAAATACATCCCGACTTCGTACAAGAGATACGCAATGTGAGGTTGGGCTTGACATACGATGGTTTCAACCCGTTCAAATACATGAATACCAATCACAGCATATGGCCAATGTTTACTCATGTTTACAACCTCCCACCATGGATGTGTATGAAAAAATCCTTCACTTTCATGACAGTGCTCATCCCTAGATCGATGGAGGTAGGAAATGACATTAATGTCTATTTGTAACATCTTATTGTCGAGTTGAAATAGTTGTGGAGCATTCAAGGTGTTCCAACATTTGATGCTTTGATGAATGAGTCATTCTCCATGCATGCGGTGCTTATGTGGATAATAAATGACTTTCCAGTTTATACCCTAATATCGGGTTGGAGCATGAAAGGTGAGCTAGCATGCCTAGTTTGCAAAAAAAATATCCAGACAAAAAGATTGACACATCGGAGGAGATTTAGCTTTATGGGGCACCGATATTTTCTTCATCAAAACTATCCATACAGAAGGAATGCACGCTCTTTCGATGGCACTATTGAAGAAGGTGAGGTACCTAACTGGATATCTGGGAGTGAGGTGTTGAGAGAGTTGAATGATCTCAGTATTGAACTTGAAAAAAATGATCTGATTGGTGGTAAAAAGAAGAAGCATCGATCAAAGACAGATGACACACACTTTAATTGGAGGAGAAAAAGTATATTCTTTGACTTGCCATATTGGGTGACAAACTTATTGCGTCACTACTTAGATGTCATACACATTGAAAAGAACATGTGCAAGCTCCTATTGACAATGATCTTGAACATCAAGGATAAGATTAAGGATGACTTGAATTTCTGATTTGACTTGAAAGAATGGGATATTAGGAGATCACTTCACCCGAAGCCGATAGGGGGAGAACAGTGGAGGTTCTCTCATGCATGCTATGTTATGAATGCCTCCAAATGATCCACATTTCTTCATATGTTGGAGAATATAAAGGTCTCAGATGGGTACTCAAACAATATATCAAAGCATGTGAATAGTAAAGATGACAGACTTGATGGATTGAAGACTCATGATTATCATGTGTTGATGCAGGAGTTGATCCCAATAGCTATTCACCGTGTGTTGCCAAAAAATGTAAGAATGGCTATTATTCATCTTTGCAACTTCTACAAAGAAATTGGTACAAAGAGGTTACTTAAGAAAGATGTGAAGGAAATGAAGGTAAGGGCGGTGACTGTATTATATGATCTGAAGAAGATATTTTCACCATCATTTTTTACAGTTATGATGCATCTCACTATGCACTTTGCGGGAAAAATTATACTTGGAGGCCCAGTGTTCTGCCAATGGATGTACCCCATCAAGAAGAATATTCAAATACTGAAATCTTATGTAAGAAATATAAATCACCTGGAGGGATACATAGCAGGTTATTTGGATCAAGAGTGTATGAATTTTTATACCATATACTTAAACAAGCTCAAGACACATCGTAATTGGCCAATGAAAAATCAGGATGATCAATATGAGCCAATTGAGCCTACATTTGAGTCTATTCTACAGCTAGATGGATTTTTCACTTTATACCGCCTCACTAATTTGAGCCTTGAGGAAAGAGATAAGGTGCACTGCTATGTGCTGTTTAATTGTGATGTCATTGAGTCGTACATAAAATGAGTCACTCAGCCTTATTTATTTTTCGTTACTTAGAAATGTAGGAACCAGATCTAGGGTTTCAGGGTTAGATCTTAAAACTTTTTCAAGATCATACAACGGAAGACTAAAATAAATCAAAATTTATTTTCTAAAATCAGAGAATCCCTAGATCTAAGATCCTATTACATGATTATTACATAGCATTAAATCAAAAATTAAAATATATAAATATAGCATGAACTACATGTTGATCATATCAATATGTTTCTATACCACATCTAATGTATGTATTAAACAATAGATCAGATCTATTACCTTGCAAGTTAGACGCTCTAACCTCGCTGATCCGGGCTTAAGGATGATGTTGCAAGCTGCACACACGTCCGGCCTCTAGGAGTCATCCACACGAGCTCACGAATCTCGATCAGAAGTCCTGCTTCAGGAAATCAGCACAGTATGCTAGTACTGCACTGATCCTTCTTTGATGGTTGATCAGATGCCTCCTTCTTTTTGATTTAGACTCTTCCAAAGATGGAAAGTAAAAGGAGGAGTTTCAGATCTGAGACGCTCTCAGGAAACTCAAGATGGAGGGAGGAAATATATGAAAACAAAAAACCTAGAAGAAGACCCTCTTCTTCTTCACGTTTTTCTCTCTAGACACCCTAACTTGCGTCTTTTATATCTTCACGACCCAAAGGTCTTTCTCTCTGATTTTTGGATGGCACAAAGGTCTCTCAAATCTCTATCTTTTTCAAAAAATTTATGAAGAAACTCATTTTATACAGAGAGATATGATAGAGTCCTTGTCTAGGTCAAATACCTAGTCAAGGCTTATCCAAACATGGCAAGTTAAGGGGCACCCAACTCTTGAGCACCTCCTCCATATTTTTGTGCATGGATCATCAGCAAAGGGTGCACAATGTATACCCTAAAACTCTATCTCATAGAATTTGAAATCCAAACTTATTCCTTTTTGATTTGATCCAAACCACCTTCCATGTAAGAAAGAAGAGAGGAAACCTTTTGTGAACATGGGAGAGACCTGGGAGAGGGCTTTTGTCACACAAAATAAGTGGAGATTGGCGTTGAATAAGAGAGAGGGCGTGGGGAAGGCTTATGTGGCGCAAGGTGGAATCCTAGTCTTACTAGGATTCTATCTCATGACTTGTTTTAATTTAGTTTTTCAAACCAAATCAAATCAAAATTAGATTAACCTAATTAAAATAGGTCTTAACTTAATTAAAAACCTAATTTAATCAAATTAAATTTGATTTAAATTTGATTTAATTTTTTAATCAAATTAGAAATTAGATTGACCTAAGTCTTAGTTGAACTAGGACTAGTTTTTCCTTACACTTGGCTTATCCAATAAATAAATTAGACTTGATCCAATCAAGTCCAAACCAAATCTAATTAAATCATATTTAATTAGACTTAATCTCAGCCCATTGGCTTAATCAAATTAAGCCAATTAGCAATCGAATTCCTAATCGATCCTCCTGCAACACTTGCACTGGGTTAAATGTCAATCGTATTGATCATTTAACCCTAGAATGATTCTTAATCGTTGATCAACCATCCGATCGGATCATGAACTCTAATGTGTGTGACCTCATAGGTCCGAACCTAAGCCGGTAGCACAGGAACAAATTTTTATACCAATCGAAGTGACCATCTAGCAATGGTACCCGACGACCGGATAGGTCGAATGTGTAGAACAACATCCTTAAAACCCATGCGGATATAGTTTTCATATAATTCATCCCCTTGACCAAAATAATCATAGGACACCCCAGAGTTCAACTGTCAATTCTGATCAGGTTGTTCACATTGTATTTCAAAATATCAAATCCATCTAATGAATTATCCTGGCCAAGGTTTTGCTAAATTGAAATACGGCGACTCATTCTTCTCCAACTCTTGGAGTGGTCAATCCCATCTCGATCACACTCTGACTTCGTAAGTACTTGATTGTGCCCAGAAGCCTTTCGTCTCTGAATTAGAAATTCAGTTAGTCCAGTACCAAAACACAGTGAGTTGCTTGCAAGTCACTGAGGCGATCTCAAGTCTAAGGGACACTTATACCTATATCCCATCAGAGACATTCTCGACAGCAGAATACTCTGGAGTTGGTCACGTTCAATGATGATGTACCCTTATATCTCACCTGTATGCCATACCAGTATCTCCACACTCCTTGGTTAAGAGGACAACCAACCCATATGGCCTACAGCGACCTATGCTCGATAGAAGCTGTCGTCCTTATTAACAGCTTATCATTTGGTCGTGAACAGTTTTAAGGACTAATCGATAAATCCTCTCTTTATCGAACTTAAATAGTCCTAAGGACTTCATCATAATAACGGAGTTCATTAGAAGATGAAAGCTTATGATGAAGATGCCAAATATATTTTATTTATTAACAAATCAATTACAATACTTGGTTGCTCAACCATCAACAGCTTGACGATTGGCTTTTTGGGACACATTTTTCAACAAAAAAAAATATCCTATTACACCTAAATTTATTCTTTATGCATGTAGCAAACACAAGGTCATAAGAGTAAAATACGGTGCTCTAAGTATGTGAGAAAAAGAGAAAATGAATAGCAAAGAGTTCTCTGAGTGGTTCAAAGATCATGTAAGCAAGTATATATTCCTGTCTTATACATCTTATTTGAACATATTTACTAATTAAGTGTCATCTTCTTAGGTGTAGAGATTATCACTCGATGATTTGAGCTCTGAAATGTGTGCTCTTTCAATAGAACCTAATTGTACCATACGTGAGTACCAATAGTTCATCATTAATGGCTACAAATTCAATATTCACAGTCGATCTGTAAACATGGCAACACAAAATAGTGGTGTGATGTTGAGCGCCACCACTGTGTTATGCTTGCTCGAGGGATTTATAGCCTCGTAT
The DNA here is from genome assembly GCF_000442705.2 of Elaeis guineensis. Taxonomy (NCBI): domain Eukaryota; kingdom Viridiplantae; phylum Streptophyta; class Magnoliopsida; order Arecales; family Arecaceae; genus Elaeis; species Elaeis guineensis. The sequence goes on from NC_026002.2 coordinate 42,786,506, forward strand.
GGAGGATCTGAACTATTATGGGGTTATGGAGAAGATAGTCATCTTGGACTACTATTCTAAAGGAAGGATTGCGTTGATGATATACGATTGGTTTGACACCTTATCTTAATCAGGGATGAAGATTGATGAGTATGATTTTACTCTCATCAATACGCAATGCCATCTCCATACTGAAGAACCATATATACTTGCCTCTTAAGCTAGTCAAGTTTTCTATGTTAATGATCCCTTAGAGCCTCAATAAAGTGTTGTTGTGAGTATGGTGCCTAAGCATATCTTTGATGATATCGAGGTCGATGATGATATTGGCCATGCATACAAAGTGTTCCTCTAAGATAAAACTTATCTAATATTGTCGAGATCCTAGATACATTTGTCAGAAACAATGATGATGTCCATATTGTAGATGCCACTAGATGATGAGTTCAACATCTTGGTATAAATGTGAGTGTTTATTTATTGATGCTCTATTAATATTATTGTTCAACAACATGTTATATTAGTTAATATTCATTAACGTTGCAGGTCATGATGGCATCAAAACACCATCTAGTTTTCACCTCCATCTCTCGGTGGGCTATGCGGAGCTTCATATCTGAGCTGCTATCGGAGCATACTCCATCCACCTCCGCATCAATTTCGACTTCATAGGCACCACCGACATTTGAGCCTCCATCGATAGCCATATCTACGGCACATACTCTACCCACCGATGAGGCTCCATCGGCATCTACATCACACGATCCCAATGAGAGTAGATTTTTATTATATCAATTATTTATTTATTTATTTTTATTGCACACTGTTATATATTCGTAATATATTTTTATTGCAAGTGCATCATTTAGTAAGATATTTCATAGTCCCACATGCATATCGCATGTGTGGAACCACCAGCATTAGATCATGGTGGAGTACGATCAAGAGGGAAGGCCAATAGGGGAGACCATGCGGGAGATACATTCCTATTTTGGAGTGCTTATGAGGTAGTCTGATATCATTCTCGTATTGTCCGTAGACTAGTGATTGATGGATGCTGGTATCAAAGATCGAGTGTGGGAGGAGATTTGGATAAGTGTTTCTTAATTATATATATGCATGTGATATGTTTACACTATGATTAGAATAATTTCGTAGCTAATTTCTGATAATTTTGTACAAAGGAGGTACGATTTTTCAGATCATGAGAGGGCTTGAGATATTTGACTACAGAAGATTGGAGAGTTGTACCAAAACTATAAGGTCAAGCTCCACAGAGGGTGGCTAGAGCACCGTAGGAACACTGAGGAGGAGCTTGTTCCTTGGATCCAGGACTGTCCCCCGAGTCAGTAGGAGGGGATGGTCAGGCATTGGAGGAGCCAGGAGTTTCAGGTTTAATTTGTAACTTGTGAATATTTTATTATACTGATAATTATATTTGATTTTAACTTATATGATTTAAATACTTTTTAGGCGGCCTCCCATCAGAATCGAAAGAATCGGATGGCTCTGGAGTACATGCACACTCTCGACTGTGAGTCTATGGACAGTCGTGTGCATAGAGAAGTAATAAATTTTGACCTTTAGTTTATATTGAATTATTATTTTTTTATGTGTTTCTAACAAGTTGATTGATTATTATAGCTGATGAGAGAAGGGGTGATGCCCACCCGTAGCACCATCTTCTGATCCAGTCATATGGATAAGAAGGGCAGGCCGATGAACACCGCAATCGAAAGAATTTTTATAAGTAATAACTAGAGTATGAATAGTATAATTCGTATTATAGCATTTCTTATAAGATTTTATTTGAATTTGTAATTACAAGAGTAGTTAGATGCACTTGCAAGCGAGGGCTCGGACATCTCTAGCTCCCATGATCATCTATCTCAGGTCTTGGGATCTGAGCACTCTGGGAGGATTGGTTGCAGGCCCGAACATACACCGATGAGCTGCTGGTTTGAGGCGAGCATCTCCTCACACATTTTCGAGATCATCAGCTGGGAGTAGCTTAACGAGGCCTTGGTGCAGGCAGCTCAAGCTCAGGAGCGCGCATCTCAGGCTGAGGAGCGCGTATCTTAGCTACAAAGCGTCATGTCCACTATGGTGACATAGCTCTCCGCTCATCTTGGAGTTAATTTTTTAAGAATTCAAAAAATGTTGACCAGTATTTTAGCTCCAGCCCCTCCAGCTCTAGCTCCTCTAGCTCTTGCTCCAATCCCTCCTGATGATGATGAAATGCTTGGAGAGGAGGATTTAGATTTAGCATATTTTAGATGTATTTTATTTTTATTTAAAAAATATTGTAATACAATTCGATCAGTAATAAAATTTTGAGTATTTGAGACATATTCCTACATTATTATTGAGTTTTATATGAATTTTTTGGTTCTTTTAAGTTTTAATTTGAGAAATTATATATTGAACTGCATTTATCTGATAAAAAAAAGATATAAAAAAACATATTTTTTGACTGTCCAACAACCTATGGCAGCGGTTGCATAATCGCTGCCGTATTCGTGCTAACCGCTGCCATATATCTGTGCCAACCACTGGCATAACCATGGCAGCGGTTCAATAACCGCTGTCATAATCTATGGCAGTAGTTCAAAAATTACTGTCATAATATACAGCAGCGATTTTCTAACCGTTACTAGAGGATTTATAGCAGCAGTTCCTAAACTACTGCTATAGAAGCTATAGCAGTGGTTTAGAAACCACTGTTGTAGACTCTATAGCGGTGGTTTAGGAACCGCTGCTATAGATACTATAGCAGTGATTTACCGATCACTGCTATATACCACTGTGATAGATCCGATTTTATTAGCGATTTAATAACTGCTACAATACCCATGTACGGCAATAATTATCACAACTGCTGTAACAACTGCTGCCATAGACCTACGGCGATGGCGACAGTGGCAGCGGTTTAAACTATGACAGTGGCAGTGGCGACGGTGCTGCCGTAGTCCTATCCTGTAGTAGTGTATAATATTTCTTTTTCTCTCTCTAATGGGTCTAAGAGATTTTTAGAAAGAATTGGATGGGGTTTAAGGGTGGCCCTGAGTAGACATTAATAGGTGGTCTAGGTTGCTAAATCCACAAGATAGAATTCTTTTTGATAATTGAGTTTAATTCTATAGAAGAATGATTAATTAGACTGAGGAATATTGAGCAGGATTCTTGACATCACAGTTATCACTAGTACAGGATCCTAGATCGATATTGATTTGATCATCTACTGCATTGGTCTCGATCCTAGCTTTTGCTGAACACGTATCATTAACAAAATTTGATATATCAACTTTGAACTAATCTGAGTCCTGCTTCATGATCTTTTGATCAAGTCTTTATCCAAGCAGTTGTATTCTTTCTCTCTCATAATCTTTCTTCCACAATCATAGTCACTTTATGATTTCTCTTGATTATGGGATTCAGCTATATATGGGCATAGTCAACTGGATGTGAAGATGTTGAGCAAAAAGATTTATGCTCCAATTTTTAAGTAAGGTAATTTCTGAAATCTCTATTTGTTTAATTAATCATATAATAGGTAGGGTTAAGAAATTTGAGATTTTCAATAATTCGAGTATTAGGGCTTTGAAAATAGAAATCTAATAATAATTTATTATTTTTTTATACTGATGGTTGATCGAAGATGAGTTCAAATTATATGGATTGATTGGACATGCTAGGTGTGGCCTAGTAAATAATTGGGACCAAGTTGTCATCAATAGATGTAAGAACCCTTATACATGATAACTATTATTTACTATTTTTACCATTGGATTTGTATCGTGGATTCATGTAGATGGATTTGTTGTATTTGAGATACTATTGCTTCTTATATGATTTTTCAGTATGAGTATATTATGTGTTAATTATATATGTGTATCAGTGATTGATGATACTATCATATGGATATGACATACTTATTTTGATGACACTATAAATTAGAATGGATTTGATGAAATCAATATAAAATGAATGGATGAAAAAGATATAGTTTGAACTAACCTTGTTATATGGATAACTGGTTAAGAGCTTATACCTAGAACAGCCCGTCAGAAGCTTATACTTGGGACAGCCGGTCATAAGCTTATATCTGGAATAGCCCGCTAGGAGCTTATACTTGAGACAGCCTCTATAGGCTTTATATATGGAATAGCCAGTTAGAAGCTAATATCTGGGATAGTCCGCTAGGAGCTTATATCTGGGATAGCTCCCACGGGCTTATATATTAGACTGTTAGTCAGGAGCTAATGCCTGGGACAATCCACCAGAAGCTTATGCCTAAGACAGCCTCTACAGGTTTACGCATAAGATTTTGATCAAACAAAGAATAAGGTATGTTTTTGGTTAGTCCAAAGTCAAAAAGAAAAAGATTAAGAAAACTGGATATGTGATAAAAGAAATAGATGATAAGGCATGAAACTAATAATGAATAAAAGATTTCACTAATTGGTATATAGTGATATATCTCTTTTGACAAGACAGATATTTAATATATAACTATATGGATGTTTAAGTTATTTTGCATATTTGATATGAGATTTCATACTTTATACTTATTTCTACTTTCAAATTATATTATTATACTGGTGTGGACGTATGGAGATTCTTACGGTGCTGTAAAGTTCTCCCCTCTCTATTTCTTTTTTTTTTCAGAGTTCTAAGATATATGTGTTTGGCTAAGGTTGGGATCTCAATTTGAAAGAAATAATTAGATAGAGCATCATCAATAACAATTGGATGATCGAGTTTTGTAAATTGTACAAGATTGACATTTGTTAATGTGAAATTATTTATTATGAATTGTGATCAATAGTATTCACCAGATCTTGAGATTGTAAGAAAATTTTTAGGCCCTGTATATTTTTTAGGGCTTGTCTTAAGAAGTATACGTCCATCGTATATCTGACTCAGGTGCTGGGTTTGGTGCATGACACTTTGAGTGATGACCTTCTCTCTAATGGCATTTTTATCTTCAAGAATCATCAATCTTTGACTGCTTTCTTTTTGAGCGCCGACCTTCTCTTAGGATATTTCTGTCAACAAAAATCATCGACCTTCAATTGCCTTCTCTTTGAGCATCAGTTTTACTATAACTATCACCTTCTACATCTTTTCATAGTCACATTATCTTAATCAACCATATCAACAGACACGTCAATTTATGATGCTAGCTTTTGAGTATATTCATAATCTAATTTTCAAACTTAAGTTGGTATCTATAATACCACCTTGAGTTTGAGAGAGATTGTTAGAATGATTTTAGGTGATTACATGAATCTGGGGATCACATAACAATCCATAATATTTTTCTTTGTTGATGCAATCCCATAGCATTTTTCTTTGTTAATATTATTCTGTATCATTTTTCTTTGTTAGCCTGATTCTGTATCAATGATTACTATTTTTCATTATAAAATATGTATACTAGTATAAATAATCTCTAAGATGTATTAAATAAAATCGAAACAAAGATAATAAAGTTCATTCATTCTTTCTTTTCTCTCTTATTTTTTTTTCTTTTTTCATAAATATTTTAACAACTTAGTTATTACTATGTATTATTGATCTGATGCTCAAGGAAGAGGAGAAAATGCAATACTTGGAATGTAGTCGTAAGTATTAATATTTTTTAATATAATTTTGATTTTATATGGTCATTAAGTCCAACAAATCCAGATGATATGATGAGAATAGCATCATAATATAACTATTGTATTAAGACAACCGGAATTGCACTATTAAAATAACTGCAATAGAAATCAAACAACATATTTCTTTTACTTGGCATTAATTGACTTTGTAAATTTCTTGAAAATCACTTGGTAATTTTTTAAGAGAAGCAAATATTCAGTAATATTGGAACATAAAAACATGTTAATAGCTAACTAAATTGGTAAAGATTTTGATTGTTATTACAAATGACTTGAGCATTTTTTATCAAAATTAAAAGAAAAAAGTATTTGATGGATTGTTCTAACAAGGAGATGTATTTATTAAAAAATTGTATTGCAACAGAGGGAAAACGAGGTGCGCTCTTTCCACGGAGAAATTATTGCCCATATTGTACGGACCAGTGTGGCATGGATCTCATGTCACACGAGTCAATGACATGTTGGTAAAAAAAAAAAAAAAAAAAAATCCTGGGAATACCATGTTTTTGTCAAATCAATATGGCTCTCCTACCCTCCCTTAACCTGAAAAAAAAAAAAAAAAAAAGCATATCCACATTCTTCTCCATCCATTTCATCATTCTCTCCGATGCTAACCAATACAAGTGCTATGTTTCCAACTCTACAATATCCTTCACGTCATTTGGAGGGCCTTCACCTGTAAATCACCAAAAAAAATAAAAATATATTTAATTTATAATTAAAAATTAAAATTAAAATCAGAATGTATTAAAATGAGAATTGGAATAGCCATATCCCATGATGTATTTGGTTCATGACCAAAATAGAAGTTAGAATATGATTTAAATACTAGAAAAGAGTGAGAATTAGATTTTGGAGATTGGTACATCTTCATTTTTCTATAAATCAGGATAGAAATAAAATTTTTTTGACCAAATAGTTGGAATGGAATTCACTCATTTCTATTCTCATCCTAAAGTTTAACTTTCTTCAACCAAATATGCCCTTATAGAAAGGATGAATTGTTAAGAAGAGATGTAGAAGAAAATGGGAAAATGAAGGATGTTGCAGGATCTTATATTTTCCTGCCATCCGCCAAAGGTAATTATTAAAGACTAAGATATCAACTCCCTTCCAATGCCCATCATCCTTCGGGATATATATATATATATATATATATATATATATATATATATATATATATATATATTTTGGAGGGAGTAGTACTCAGTGAACATAAACATGCTTTTGTATTATGTGCCTTAATATTGGTGATTCCTGTAGCAAGTTCTAAATGACCTTCTAAGTTTTGATGGGGCTTGGAATAGGTGAATCACATAGATAATTCTCAAGTAAAGAGAGAACTGCTAGTGCTTCATGAAACGTCGAAGTCCAAGCAAACTTATGTTTGCATACCAAAAAACAGTCTTTTATAAACAAGTAGAGTTCTAACTTCATTTTCTGAGATTTAATTCCTAGCCCATAAAATAGGATTTAGTAATTCATTTTGAATTTTTTGATGCATAATTATTTTATCTCATTTTTGATGTCTCGCTTTGGGTGCATAATCATCTCTATAAATTTATTTAGTTTGCTAGAAAAGAAAGGGAGAAAGTATTGTCAATGAAAAAATAGAGAAATACCTCATATTTGATTGGAGTGTTCAGATAAGCTTTTCCATATAAATAAGATTTTAATATTTTAAGAAAAAAAATCATGTGGGATATAAAAAAGTTATTTTTTCATGAGCAAAATATTGAGATAGTTTTTTTTTATCAAAAATATCTTTAAATTTTTAGATAGAATGAGATAAATTTTTTTTCTTATGATAAGTATTTTATATAATTTTTTTAGAAGAATAAATGCTCTATCAAACATAAGCCAATTTGCAATACGATACTTTCTTATAATTAATAAAATATAAAAAAAATTATTTTTTTAGACACTATATATCCATGCATTAACTTTATATGAAAAAATTCTTCTTCGAGTCCTGTATGTTAAGAAAATGAATTACCCTCCCAACCCAATATGCACAACTAAATTTATAAATTTGGGTATCAATCAATTCCAAAATAGAGCTAGGTTTAGAATTGGTCAGATCTTTATATACCAAAAATACAATGAGAGCAACAATCCACCTTGCGGAGTTTTTATCATCACTTAATTCACTGCATCTGCTAAAAATTTATTTTAAATTATGGTTGGAAATGGCTTGCGAAACTTGTAGAAAAAAATAATAATTAAAAAACTATGGGAAAGATAAATGACGAACTGCATGTACTCGGTGATGGTTTCGGTACGTCACTGCGATGGAACGTGCCCATGTGGGCACTCTGGAGCGAGGCCTCATTCCTCTCGCAATCATCTTGTCTTTTATGGATCACCGTCGGTGTACCAAACGCCACTTGCCCAACCGGAGCCATTTCCAACTTTGAAATCGAGGAGGAAAATTCCACGCTTGGAACACGAAGGATGGCAGGCGGAAGACGCGTAGGAGGGATTACCTTTCAATAACCAGCTTGATAGGCATCCGAATGCGGCATTGGACCCTTCCGATTCCCTAGAACAGAGGGGTGATGCATGAAAGATGTTGATGCTGGGATTCCTTTGTCGTTGGTGGGGCATGCACACTCACCCCAGAATGCTAGATGCAATCTCAATATACTGGCCAAATTTTATTATGAATATTTCTTTTACTATTTCCTAAAGTTTTTTTCTTTGAGATTTTTTTTTTTTGTGTGCGCGCGCGCATATGTATTGTTGTTGTTATTATACATGTTAAAATGGATGCCTCCGTTACCATTAAAAAAAAGGATACCCTAGAGATCATAACTGACTTTTTTTTTTTTGATAAATTGTACTATTTGTTGTATCCATTTCATTTTGTTGACGGAAAGGGGAAATTTAATTTTTGTATATTTCAGTTAACATTTTAGTATCAAGGTCATCTTGCCCTTATGTTGAGCAGTTTTGCAAGATATGGCGATGTCTATGTTCATATAGAAGTTTGCTAACCTACCATTTGCAAACTTTGGGAATAGGAACTTTTTTTCCTTACTTTATCAGCTCCAAAGCATTTGTATGGTCCACATAGTCAAATAAGTATAACTCATCATTGCAAAGTTCACAAAGCCTTGGTAATTTATTAAAGTTGTGAGAAGACATTGGTAATGTATTAAAGTTGTGCGGATCATAGACAAAGTAGTTTTTTTTTTTTTTGGTAGAGACATAGATATATACAAAGTAGTTACTGCATGAATTTGTATCTGATTTTTGCTACTAGCTAGCTTGCAACCACTTGGAGGATTTGAAAACTTACAAAAGCATGTATTCACAGCAAAATTTAAACACTCATTCTATAAGTTATATAATCAGCCTAATTTCCTTGCTTTACAAGAGGAGCATGGAAAAAAATGGAAAACATCTCCCTCTATATCATCAATAATACATGGGCATTGAGGAGGAAAATAAAGGAAAAGAAAAAAATTAGAAAAAAAATTATATAACTACGTATGTATTCATCTCTCCATTTTTTTTACTTCATTCTAAGCCCATTTAGCAAGAAGAGACATTAAGCCCACTCCTATAAGTAAAGAGACATTTATCTCAAATTGTAGCGTTCCATTGCTTTGTACCCTTGGATTCATAAAGTCCTCTGCTAAAAGATCAACAAGAGACATATAGATTAAAATTCCTGCAGCTACTGAATTGAGAATGCCTTCAACAATTAGAGCAGTAGGACTATCCTCATTATAAACAGATGATATTCCAAAACCTATTGCTATTCCAACTGGAGTAGTGAGCGAGAAGAAGAGTATCATTGTTGCCATTGGTCGGACTTTGAATTTAGCCTGTAGTACAAAGTAATCCATCATTAATTGTAAGTTGTAAAAAGTGAATGGTGATAAAAGAAACTATAAGTAAACTTTTGAATATAATCATTCCATGACTTACTCCCCTCCCCCCAAAATAAAGCTTGGACTTGGTCATCATCTATGTATGGTCCATCTCCCATTTATTCTCCAAAAATAATCTATTGTTCATGACTATTGACTAATTACGTGTCTTCCTTTATTCATATCTTTTTAAGAAACTGTCTGAGTCCAAATTTTTGTAGGATTCATGGGATTAGACCAATACAACTAAAAAAATTGATTTGGAAGAGACTTGCTTAGGTAAAAACCCAAAAATTTTTGGAGTGAGCCGATCCGAATCTCATATAGTGCACTCTAAAGATTTTTGAATTTTTATCTAAGTAAACTTATTTAAGACTGATTTTTTTAACTATGCTGGTCCAATCACATAAATCTTATAGAATTTTGGATCCAAATAGCTAAATATACTTTAAGACAAAATTATATTCTGTATTGTATGAATTATATCAATAGTGCACCACAGGAATAAATCAAAGTAAGATAAGAGAGGCAGCAATTCAAAATGAGCATATAATGAATAAAATTATAAAAATAAAATAAATTGATGCATATGTTATAGAATATAATTTTTTTTTTTTTAAATCTTCATCGCATATGAATGTCACCGCTTTTCTTAACAAAATAAGATCTATGATACCATATATCCACTCCTTGCACAGGTACCTTTAGCAACCGTATGATTAGATCCTTTGGAAATATTGGCCGGAAACTTCGTACAAGCACGATGGGCTCCCAATTCTCCAGTACACTTTCTAGACTTTCTGACAAACTCAATTAATGGCAGGCTATCGGCATATTCCCGAGTACCAAAAGACTGTTCCCCATGCCTTTTATTTCCTATTTTTATTTTTAAAAATAGGATCACAGAAATTAAAAAAATAATATTATTTTTTTTAATTTTATCTTTAAAATTTTTATTATATCACCATTTAGCCCTACATCGATTAGCCGCGGGAAAGATCTTACTTACTTATATAAGACTAAAAAAACTAAATAAAATCTTTTGATTAACTTTTTCTAACAAGATCATAGATTATTACAATGGTATCCAAGCTAATGTTGTAATTATGGTTTACTTTATATTATGCTTATTGTGGATAAAGATTCAACCCGACACATGTGCTACCGCTCTGCCCATAGATTTCATGTGAGAAAAATAATCTTCTTTTTCTAAGTCGAAGAGTCCCACAATCAATCCTATCTGAAGTGCCTCGACTCGACACGTGAGGTATTATCCGCTCTAATCTATGATCCTCATGATTTTATCCTTAAAAAATAACTCACCTAGAAAAAATGATTCTCTCTTTATAAATGCGAATCTCGCTCGACTCATAACTAATATAGGACTATTGATGTCTTTCATATTATTAAAATCTTAATAATATTTATATTTATTTTTTTAAAATATAATATTCAATAACTCATTTTATAATTTTATTAAAAAATATTTATTAAATATAAATTTAAAATAAATTATACCTGCGCAATACATCCTCCAAGGCCTACGCCCTCGAAGAACTGATGAAAGCTTAAAGCAACTATCAGTGGCCTTATGGTCGCAGGAGTCTCTGATGCACCCAACGAAATCCCAATTATGACCGAATGAACGACGATGCCCAATTCCAGCACCTACACAACATAAAAACAATAAAAGAATTAACAAAATAAAAATTTAAACAGCACCAGAAAAAGAAAAACCCTCATTTTTTATCGCCCAAGAATTTATTTTTTTCAAAAAAAGATTACCTGAGAGATGACGCGATGGCGCACGAGCTTCTGGGGCCCCTCGTCCGCCTCCAAGGCGGCGGGCCCATGAGCATGCCCATGGGTGGCGTGGACGTGGACCCCACGATCCCCTCCGGGCCCACTCATCTCCACGTCCCCTTTGAGCTCATCGCCCACCGCCCTCGCCGCCCGTTTAAAATAACCCGTGGCTAAAGTATCCACCATCAACGTCCCGAGGGCGCCAAGCATCGCCCCGAATCCGGCGAATGGAAAATTCCCCCACGGGTTCTCATCCAGACACGGCGAGGTCAGGTTCTCGAAAGCGTCGGGAAGTATGTGGATGAATCCCGTCGCCAGTATGACGCCCGCGGCGAATGCTTTGATCACGAAGAAGATATCGTTCTCGGGACGGAGAGATTGGATTGATTTGCCGAAGATCGGGAGGCAGACGCCGATGGCGCCGAAGATGAGGATGGAGAAGATGGCCGCGATTTTGAGTGGCTGGGCCTTCGACTTGTCTCGGCCATCGTCGTCGGGGGAGCAGTCGCAGTCCCCGGCGACGGTGAAGAGAGGGAAGAGAAGGAGGGAGAGGAAGAAGAGAAGGACCAGGGGTCTCATTTTGGGGATGGAAGAAGAGGAGGGATGAGAAGTTTGAGTGGGAAGTGGAGCAAGGGAGTGGGGGTTTTATGCTGGAGCAGAGAGTCCGTTCGGAGGTGTCGCTTTTTTAAAATACACTCCTTTAGATTTTTCAGTAAAATTTACTGCGGAGTGGTGGGTTAGGCCAAAAGTTAGACAGCACCGTAGGTTGCATCACTGGTTGATGCAATGAATTATAAGCTTGAATTGATTTACGATTTTGATGTATACACTCCACCTTATTTTAATATGCATATTATTTTGATAGGGTTCTTCCAGTATTGGAAGTAGGTTGGATTACATCCATGCCCAGCTTGTGTAAATAAGATTCCAAGTAATCGAGATATATGATTGAGACATGTAGCCAATACCCCACTTGCTTAGTTTATTTTTTGAGAGTTTTCTTCTGGATGGATTTTTTAAAAATAATTTATCCTTGTTATGTCATATCTAATTTCAAAAAATTCATTGCTCATTTGAGAGATGACGTGTGGACACGTTGCGTTTATTGACTCATTAACTAATGCTTATTTTTCTAAAAATTGATATATGTATTAGGTTGTTTCTTGAAAAATACACACTCAATCTTTTCACTAAAATTTGGTACTAGTGGGTTAGCTCAAGCCTGGATCATGTGAATAAATTGATGTTACGAAGCATGAGCTAATTTTGATGTATTCGGCTTTGTCTTATCTTAGCATATGGTCAATACCTTGTTTGCTTAGTTAGTTTGTTGGGAGACATTCTTTGAGATGAATTCTTGTTGAGTTAATTGGTCATGTTCGGTCAAGCCTAGCTTTCAGGAAATCCATGGCCACCTAATTGAAAATGGGTAGTAGTATGCGTCCATATCGAATCATCTGAACTCTGAAGGCCTTATGCCTGGATTTAGTTAGCTTGGGAATGAGAACCACCTCAGTGGTCTATTACTATGACTCACTTGCATGTGGAAGGGTGGAGAGGAAAAAGACGAGGGTGGTTATAGAAGGTTCAGAATCATGTGGGATTTCTTTTCCGATTATTGGGTTTAGGAGTGTCGACAGGATGTCCACACGGACCATTGGGTTGTTATTCAAGCCAATCGCATGGGCTAGCCTGTTTAGTGCTGCACTTAAAAAGAAAGAGAGAAACGTTTTTTTTTTTCCTTTATTCTTTATTTTTTATTAAACAGTAATTAGTTGTATACCAAAAAAAAAATGTAATTAGTTTGAATTATCCACTCAGACTTGGGAGTCAATTCAAAATTGTACACAAAATGGGTTCCAAATCATCGAATTTATCCAGCAAAAAGTGGGTTAGACGTGGAACTAGATGAGTTCCGCAGAAAAATTGGACTTGAGCTGATACGGTATTAGTGCGAATAAAAGCTGCTCATGTAAAACCAATCAATAGCTAAATGTGGGACTAAAGATAACTAGGCAAATTGGTTTTTCTAGTTGATATTGATTACGCTCGGACTGAAACTCCTTTTTCTAGTTGATGATGATTACATTCGCCCTGAAACTTATTTTGCTTAAAAAGTGATCCAACTCAGAACTATCAAAGTTGAACATTTGTATGGGTTGTACAGCTTGATCTGATTTTGGATAGATTTTGATAGATTTGGGTCGCATCTTTCGTGAATGATTAATCCATTTTTTGCAACATTAACTATAGAATCGCATCTTGCAAAGCTTTCAAACCAAATTAATCTCTTTCTTCCATCTGTCTATATAGATCTCGAAGTAGATATTATGTAATCTATTGTGGTCAATGGTCCAAGGGTCAGATGGCTAAGATGGTTAGGATGACTCTACACCTGCATACATTTTTGATCATTTGGAGTTTTATGATTTTGCTTTTTAAAAAACGTCTCATATGCCCCAATCGAATGACTCGGATGACTGGATTAACTCTGCGTCCACATATGTGAAGTATTGTCTACTTTAACTATGATCATAGTTTAGTAAGCCTTAGTCATTTGAAGCCTAACAGTTTTGTCTTTTAAAAAACGTCTCATATGAGAGAAAAGATTTCAATTCATGTAAGCTATTTTCTCTCTTGAGTCACAACCGATGTGGAACTAAAGATACCATCCTCTCACGATATAATCCAACAGTTGATGTGCGAAAAAAGAAAAATTTAATTTTGGTAGGCTCCATGCACAATTTGGTCCACTACCATTTTTTTGGTGTTATTTTTTTTCAAAGGAGGAAGGGGGGGGGGGGGGGGGGGGGGGTTGTTAATTGTTATACCATAAAAATATTATGTTGTTTTTTGGCATGTAATTCATTAAAATTTAGATGTGAATAAGAGAAATCCTTGAGGCTTGTTTGGATATTCCCAAAGCCTAACCGTGGCTAAACACGAGACCTATCCGAGGGAGTTGGGTTTCATGCACAAAGCAAGACCGGGACTGAATCCTGATAACTGTTACTAAGAGCTTGAAGCTTGGACAATCCAAATGCAGAGTCTAAGATTTGCGGTACAATAGAAACAGGGGTTTTCATCATGGTGAAATACTATTTAAAATAAGATTTTTGATCCATACAAAGAACATATTGTAACGTAGAAGAAAAGATATCAATAGTCCTATATTGATTAGAGTCAAGAAAAAAAATCAATTTTTAGTGGGCCTTGGTCATTCAGAATCTCACAATTTTGCCCTTTACAAGTTAGATTTTCTCTTGACTCCAATCAATATGGAACTAATGATATCTTTTCTTCTACACTATAATATAACCCTCCATTAAGGATGATACTCTTCTTCTAGCACGTGAGGTATTGTCTCCTTTGGTTCATAACCATTTTAGCTTTAGTGGGCTTTGATCACTTAGAGCTAGGGATGGCAATGGGTAGGGTTTGGGTCGGGTAGTATACTACCCATCCCCAAACCCAAACTTAATACCCTATACCCAAATCCTACCCGATACCCAATCGCGTAAGAAAAGAGATATCCATCCCCATACCCAACGGGTTCGGAGATACCCGTGGGTAATCCATTTCCCCATACCCAATCTATACCCGCCCCATACCCATCCATTCTATACAAAAAAAAAAAGTAAAATAATTTTATGCATATTATCAATCAAAAATAAAATTACCAGTTATATATATATACATACATACATACGCACATACACACTTCTAACACACACACATACATACATGCATACATATATGCATGCATACATATACATACATACATATATATAATTATATATATAGAGAGAGAGAGAGAGAAAGAGAGAGAGATCATATATATGTGTGTGTGTATATATATATATATATTCGGATATGTATATATGTATATGTTTATGTATATATATATACATATCTGAATATGTATATATATATATATATATTCGGATATGGGTTCGGATATTATCCATATCCATAGGTTCGGGTCGGGTTCGGGTAGAAAATAGCACTACCCATATCCTACCCATACCCGTACTATAGTTTTCGGGTTTTACCCAAACCCAGTCAAACCCTATTTTTCGGGTTTAATCGGGTTCAGGTAGGGTGTATACCCATCGGGTCGGGTTAATTTTGTCATCCCTACTTAGAGCTTCACAGTTTTATCCTTTAAAAAATATTTCACATGGAAAAGATGATTTCTTCCTATATAAGCTAGATTTTTTTTTGACTCCAATCAATGTGAGATTAATGATATCTTTCTTCTGCACCGCAATACAACATAATTGTCACTTAGCATAAGAATCTAAAAAATTCAACATGAATGATACGTCCTCATACTAAAAATTCAACTTTTTTGTTTTTTCCTTTTTAAATTAAAACTCATTTCTTCGATGGTGCCACAGGATTGAACGGCACCGTGACTCCTTGCCGGATGTACGGTTTTCGTGACAAAAATATCCAGTGCAAAGCACATCCTTATCGGCGATCAAGACCTGCATACAAAGCCATGGCCTTTTCTTATCAAAAAAAAAAAAAAAAAATGCCGTGGCCTTTTTGCCCTTGTCTGTAGCTTTCAAAATTCTGGTACACAGCTATAAGAAGGGTGCTCACTTTCAAGCGTGCTCAGTGAACAGAAAATAAGGGTCTTTTCATCACATTGTCAAGATTCCCTCGCGGACAACAGGAGAAACTTAGCAGAGGCCAAAAGAAATGGAACCCCATATCCTCCTCATTTGGGAAAAGCGTGAAACGGTTACGGGATTGTTAGTTGGCAAATGGTTTCTGTCCTTCACTTTGTGGAGGCCACATATTTTTGTAGGAAAGCAAAAAGTATGGCAGATTGCAGCTTATGTGATCAATCATATAGCTTGCTTTGGATCTCTTTTCTCAGACCCTATAGATCTAGAAATCCTACTCCCTCTGTTTCTAACTACCCTTCACGAATCTTTTTGGTGATGCTTTGGTTTCATGAAATGATGTCTCATCGTTTCTGTAAGCCATGTATCTCATTCCTGTTTTGATGTAAGCAACCTGTTTTGAAATAAACTGCGGGGTGGTCACCCTTCCATTTTCTCAAAAAAAAAAAAGAAAAAAATCATATAGAGACCATGTGGTACATTTTCTACTTCCATGGCCATGTAAAAACTTTATAATATGTCTGATATACCCAAAAAAATGAAAAAGGGGATCGCTGACTTGAAGTCATTTTCTAGAAATAATATAGATCTTATTCTCTATCATCGGATGTGTAGCTACGCAACATCCACCAACTTGGGGCTTGGGCTACGCTAGAAAAAGTCAAGTGTGAAGGGACTCCGTAACCTATCTATAAGTGGTTTTGAAAAGAGATGATTAATATCTGCGCTCCTTTAGTTAACTGTTATCTGATATTTAATCTTTATTCACTTTTGAGAACTTTATTCTTAGCTCGTTGAAAATTTTATTCTTTACTTTTGATTTCATCGGTCATTTTATTTTTAATCTCTAACACATGAATGAGCAGGTATAAAAGGTATAATTATATAAAAATATAAGCATGATTATATGCAAAAATAGACTTAATTACATGAGGATTGAATGCATAATGTTAACTATGTAAGGCCTAAAAGTAAAATAGCAGTCACATAAAAAAGCTAGTGTCAAGTTCTCTCTTGGAGATCAAATAGGCAAAGATATGGACCAACTCCAAATGTAGTATCTCTCTAAACCTACCATGCAAAATCTAGTATGCGACTCTACCTTCAGGTTCCACTCCATATATCTGCTTTTAATTCTGCTTGTAGGGTGCTAGCATATATAATATGAATAACTAGGATAGAGCCCATACATACCAATTATTAAACCCGATACTTTGTTGGCCTATTTATTATAATTTTTGGGGTTAAATGGTTAATTACTATATGATAAGAATTTAGGACTCGTTTAGTTCGTGGGAAGAATTTTTCTTTTCAGAAAATAATTTTCTAAGAAGTTACTTCATGAAAAATTATTTTCTGAGAATAGGATTTTTACATGTTTGGTTGATCATGAGAAAGTGATTAATTATAGAGTAGCTTATGTTTGGTTCAGCATCTATTTTTCTGAGAAAATCATATAAAATACTTATTATACCCTTGTAGATATAAGACCATATCTTTTTACTCCTAAATTTTATATAAATATTAAGATTATATTTATATTTATATATTATTAATATATTATAATATAATATTAGATCATAATAATTTATTATATTAATATGATACTAATATATATTAATATTATAATATAATAAATTTATTAATATAAATATAATATTAAATATAATATTATATTAATATTGTTGGGTACAAAATACCCCCAACAGCCGAAGTTCGTGCCAGGAGTGACCCTCCGGGGATTCTGCCAACTTCCAACCTTCGGCGACATCTTTCCGAACTTCTCTGGCGGCCGAGCCTCCGCAGCATTCCCGAGTTCTGTCGATGGATAAACCCCCACCAGCGTCGACCAGATTCTTCACGACAGACGGACTCCTACGGGAGTCGGACTTCATCCTCGACTTCTACTGCAGGCAGACTTCGCCCGGACTCCTACGGGAGCCGGACCTCGTCCCCGACTCCGGCTGCAGGTAGACTTCGTCCGGACTTCTATGGGAGCCGGACTTCGCCCCCGATGTCAATTGCAGGTAAACTTCGCCCGGACTCCTACGGGAGCCGGACTTCGCCCCCGACTTCAATTGCAGGTAGACTTCGCCCGGACTCCTACGGAAGCCAGACTTCATCCCCGACTCCGGCTGCAGGTAGACTTTGCCCGGACTCCTACGGGAGCCGGACTTCGCCCCCGACGTCAATTGCAGGTAGACTTCACCCGGACTCCTATGGGAGCCGGACTTCGTCCCCGACTCCAGCTGCAGGTAGACTTCGTCCGGACTCCTATGGGAGCCGGACTTCGCCCCCGACTTCAATTACAGGTAGACTTCGTCCGGACTCCTACGGGAGCCGGACTTCGCCCCCGACTTCAATTACAGGCAGACTTCGTCCGGACTCCTACGGGAGCCGGACTTCGCTCCCGACTTCAATTGCAGGCAGACTTCGTCCGGACTCCTATGGGGGCTGGACTTCGCCCCCGACTTCAATTACAGGTAGACTTCGTCTGGCCCACGGGAGCCGAACTTCGCCCCCGACTTCAATTATAGGTAGATTTCGTCCGGACTCCCACGGGAGCCGGACTTCGTCCCCGACCTCTACTACAGGTGAACTTCGTCCGGACTCCCACGGGAGCCGGACTTCGTCTCCGACCTCTACTGCAGGTGAACTTCGTCTGGCTCCACCTCCTGCGATGGATTCTGCGCGGCTCCACTACTCCCCGCAACAGGCTCCACGCGGCAGGCCACAGTAATGGCTACGAATCTGCTCCACTCTCTGCGGCGGATGCTGTGCGACTCCACCACTCCTTGGCGAGTCGCGACAACGGACACCGCTCCACTCTCCGCAACTGATTTCACGTGGTGAGCCATGGTAACAGCCACGACTCCACCCCATTACTCTTCATGATAAATTCCTCCCGACCCCGTGCGGCCCACGACTAGGCGGTTACAAACAATCGCTATCAATCCGTTGCTCCCTCCGCCTATAAAAAGAGGCCCCAGATACATTATTCTTTAAGCTCTAATTTCTATCCCAAAACTCTGCTAAAATTTTCGTTCGAGCACTCCATTCTTGTTGAGGCAGAGAACTGACTTGAGTATCGGAGGGTCTTGCCGGAGCAACCCTAACTCCGGTGTAGACTTCTTTTGCAGGTCCCGACGGCGACTGCGACTCCCTCGACTCCAGCTTCTCCGACGCAGGCAGATTTTTGCACCAACAGGATTGGCGCTAGAGGAAGGGCCCTGTCTTCGCAGTACCCTTGTTCTTAAAGGAGCGCTCAACGGGACCGCCTCCGGTCATCTTTTTCGGCATCCTCTCCTCCTTCCTCCACTAGGTCTTCGCCCGATGCCTCCCCGCAGAGTGTCCACGCGATGATCCACGGCCTCCGCGGCCAGATCTCAGGCTCCGACCTCACCCCAAGTTTTTCAGCCTCCTCCTCCTCCTCCGACAACGGCGGTTGGTGCGGAGCAATTCGACCTACTGGTGCATTAGAGGTCCGAAACTTGGACCAATCGATAGCGATGGCCACTCTGAAAGGCGGCCTTCAAAAGAATGACCTTTTATTCTCCCTGAAAAAGAAATATCCCAGAGATTTTACTGACCTATTGGCTCGGGCCGAAGGGTACGCCCGAGCGGAAGAAGCCTTCAAAATGAAGGACGAGGAGACCGCGAGAGAGCGGCAGGCGGGAGACTCGAGTAAGCCCGCAATCAAAAAAGGGCCGAGAGAAGCTCGGCCACGTTCTCGAACTCCTCTTGGGCACAAGCGCATCCAGACTCCTCCCCGAGCACGCAGGCAGGGAAGTCCGGAGCGCCAAGCTCGGTGGGGCTCTCCCCCAAGAAGATTCCGCAGCTATGCCCCCCTCAACGTATCGAAAATCTAAGTGCTGATGGAGGTCAGACAGCAGCTCCCAAGGCCAGAGAGGATGCACACGCACCCCGAAAAGTGCAATCCTAACAAGTTCTGCCTCTACCATCATGACCACGGCCACGACATGGAGGAATGCATCCAGCTCCGAGACGAGATCGAGGAGCTCATCCGACGAGGTCGACTCGATAGGTTCATTCAACGTCGGTCTGAGGGTAGAGAAGATCGGCCAAGGGCCCTGCCGCAGCCTGAGCCACCAAGGGGGGAAGAGCAGCCCAGAGATCGGCCTCTAATTGGGATCATCAACTCCATCTCCGGAGGACCTTGATAGGAAGCAGACCTTCCACGGCCCTGAGATTCAAAAATTTGTAAATGTATAACGAACAACTCTACTTTAAATCAAGATTCCTTTCAGATCTACACATCTTTTCCTTTTTGACATGGACTTGTAACGACAGGGGATGACCCCGTCGGACAACGAAAATAAACCCCAATGTAGGCAACGTCAAAGGCCCGGTTATTTGTAGACCGGATGGGGGGAGAGGCCATACAACGCCCATATGCGCCCCCACAGCCATGTTAGGGATAGGAAGAGAACCTCGCCCTAACATAAGCAAGGTCGAAGGTCCGGTTACCCTTAGATCGGATGGGGGGAGAGGCCAAACAGCGCCCATATGCGCCCCCACAGCCATGTTAGGGACAAGAGGAGAACCTCGCCCTAACATGAGCAAAGTCGAAGGCCCGGTTCTCCTTAGATCGGACGGGGGGAGAGGCCCTGCAACGCCCACATGTGCCCCCACAGCTATGTTAGGGACAGGAGGAGAACCTCGCCCTAACATGAGCAAAGTCGAAGGCCCAGTTACCCTTAGACCGGATGGGGGGAGAGGCCAAACAACGTCCATATGCGCCCCCACAGCCATGTGAGAGACAAGAGGAGAACCTCGCCCTAATATGAGCAAAGTCGAAGGCCCGGTTACACTCAGATCGGGTAGGGAGAAAGGCCCCGCAGCGCCCATATACGCCCCCATAGCCCTGTTAGCGACAAGAGGAGGACCTCGTCCTAACCTGAGCTAAAATCAATTACGTCAGAAATAGGGGAAGAATCCCGTCCTGACATCAATTAAGGTCTGGTCATTCAAGATCGGATGGGAAAAAGGAGACCTTCCCAGCGGCCCCTTCGCGCTCCCGCAACCCCACCAAGAGCAGAGGGAAAACCCCCACTCGAAAAAGAAAAAGGAGAAAGGGGAGGGGAGTTAAAAAGGAAAGCGACGGACTGCGTCAGCGATGAATGGAAAACAAACGGCATCAAAGATGAAGGGAATCTCGTCCCAGCAAGGATTGGGGTTCTTATCAAAAACTCCGGCCTTCAAGAAAGCCCCCAACGCAAGCCCGAGATAAGACGACTTCCTCAGGGTGACGAGAAGCTCGGACCTCTGAGCTCGAACTCTGAAAGAGGACGTCAAACCCGAGCGGCCCCGGGCAAATCTACGGCCATGGATGAAAGGATGGGTCAATGCGACGACAATCGGGTACCTCCGAATGGCATCGATTTCAAGCAAGGCAAAAGCCGAAAGAAGCTCGACAAGTGACGATTTAGCACATGAGTAAAAGAGGTAGCGAAAAATTTCCTTCTCATGTTATTTATTAAATATACATTACAGAGCCACTAAGGCTGAAGAAGAAGGATGACTGGAAAAGCGAGCCAACGCGGCAACGACCAGCGACCTCCGGACGACGTCGAAAAAAAAAGGGAAAGAAAAAAAAAAGAGAGAGAAAAAGAAGGGAATACAACAATAACAATGGTAAATGAAAGAGGATCGGTAGGCAGCAATTCGACGCAAAGTGCGGACGAAGTAACAAAATCTCCTCCTCATTCTTGATTAACAAAGGTGTACATTACAAGGCCCGGGGGGCCGAGAAAAAAAAAATATTACTACAAGACTCAAAAGGAACACGTCGGAGACCACTTCAAGCTCCCAACTTCTCCTTCCGGTTCCGTCCTTCTCGACAGTATTTTTCAGTGCGTGTGATAAATTCCTCAGCTCTCACCCCCCACCTCGTTCTGCTCCATCGTTGAGACCCCAACCCTAGGGGGAAAAGGGGGGGATAGAATTCAAGGGGCAGCGACGGCAACGGCAGCGGCGACGACGATCTGCATCAAGAAGAATCGGAGGTACCTCGGAGGCCGCGATGGCGTCGGAGGCACGCACCACCACCGTGTGCTCCACGACAACCACCATCCTAGGTACTCCGACAAGGTCGGCATGCGCTACTTCCACTGTCCCTGCAACAAGTTCTACTGCCCCGCCGTCAGCACCGACCACTTCTGGTCCCTCGGCCCCGACAACATCAAGAATCCCTCCACAGCTTGTGACGACAACTCTGCCCCATTGACCGGTGTCACCCCGTTCAACTACTCCGAAATTCTCGGGCGAAATGCGCTCACCGGTTGTCCCCGTTATTAAATTCCTGTTGTTGAAGGAATTCTCCCTCGAGCTCCCTTTGAGGCGATGGGAACCCTCAGTGACAGTTCGACAGTCGGAGAATTCACAGGCCGCTGTTTTCTCCCTCATACTCTTCTTGGTCCGTGGCATCCTCTCGAGGTTGTCCTTCGGGGCAGAAGCCCCGACGGAAGAACCCCTCGAAGGGGCTCGGAAGACTGAAGATGGCGGGGAGCCGGTGGGGATGGCGAAGACTGGTGCAAAGAGTGCTTGGAGTCAAAAAGGGCGTCGATGGGGGTGGCTAAACTCTCAGACAGAAGAAGGGTGCCAACTCTCAGGCGAAGTGAAGCCTCTGGAGGGAAGGAGGGGGCTTAAATAAGCGACGGGACCTGACGCAGTTATGGCGGCGGATATCCCTAAGTCCACCAGCACCCGCCACGTGTCCCACTCACCGCGGCGTAGGGCTGACCGCTGGTGGGACCATTATGGTGTGGCACTTGGGACTACGCTCCGGTGGGAATTCCGAAAGGACCCTTCGGATCGTCCCGATTGGAAAAAAGCTCTGGCATGCGCGCATTAAATACCAAAATATCAGAGGGCGATCGTGCACAGGATTCAAGGGTACAACTTCGGTTATGAAATTTCTTTGTACTTCCTCTATTCGAAACTCGAACTCGGAAGTAGAAAGACTGGTGTTGGGTACAAAATACCCCCAACAGTCGAAGTTCACGCCAGGAGTGACCCTCTGGGGATTCTGCCAACTTTCGACCTTCGGCGACATCTTTCCGAACTTCTCTGGCGGTCGAGCCTCCGCAGCATTCCCGAGTTCTGCTGATGGATAAACCCCCACCAGCATCGATCAGATTCTTCACGACAGACGGACTCCTACGGGAGCCAGACTTCGTCCTTGACTTCTACTGCAGGCAGACTTCGCCCGGACTCCTACGGGAGTCGGACCTCGTCCCCGACTCCGGCTGCAGGTAGACTTCGTCCGGACTCCTACGGGAGCCGGACTTCGCCCCCGACGTCAATTGCAGGTAGACTTCATCCAGACTCCTACGGGAGCCGGACTTCGCCCTCGACTTCAATTGCAGGTAGACTTCGTCCGGACTCCTACGGGAGCCGGACTTCGCCCCCGACGTCAATTGCAAGTAGACTTCGCCCGAACTCCTACGGGAGCCAGACTTCATCTCCGACTCCGGCTACAGGTAGACTTCGCCCGGACTCCTATGGGAGCCCGACTTTGCCTCCGACTTCAATTACAGGTAGACTTCGTCCGGACTCCTACGGGAGCCAGACTTCGCCCCCGACTTCAATTGCAGGCAGACTTCGTCTGGACTCCTACGGGAGCCGGACTTCGCCCCCGACTTCAATTACAGATAGACTTCGTCCAGACTCCTACGGGAGCCGGACTTCACCTCCGACTTCAATTGCAGGCAGACTTCGTCCGGACTCCAACGGGAGCCGGACTTCGCCCCCGACTTCAATTACAAGTAGACTTCGTCTGGACTCCCACGGGAGCCGGACTTCGCCTCCGACTTCAATTACAGGTAGACTTCGTCCGGACTCCCACGGGAGCCGGACTTCGTCCCCGACCTCTACTGCAGGTGAACTTCGTCCAGACTCCCACGGGAGCCGGACTTCATCCCCGACTTCTACTGCAGTTGAACTTCATCCGGACTCCCATGGGAGCCGGACTTCGTCCCCGACCTCTACTGCAGGTGACTTCGTCCGGACTCCTACGGGAGCCGGACTTCATCCCCGACTTCAATCGCAGATGGCCCTCGCCTATAGTACTAACGCTCAAAGCACCCAACGGTGGACGGCCCACCAGCAACATCCGAGCTCCTTCCAGATGGATAGACATCTCTTTCCACCAGGTGCTTCAACCGAGCTTCGGCCGACAGGCCTGGACTCCCTGACAGGCGACAGTAACGGCCACGACTCTGCTCCACCTCCTGCGATGGATTCTGTGCGGCTCCACTACTCCCCGCAACAGGCTCCACGTGGCAGGCCGCAGTAATGGCTACGAATCTGCTCCACTCTCTGCAGCGAATGCTGCGCGGCTCCACCACTACCTGGCGAGTCGCGACAACGGACGCCGCTCCACTCTCCGCAACTGATTCCACGTGGCAAGCCATGGTGACAGCCACGACTCCACCCCATTACTCTTCATGATAAATTCCTCCCAGCCCCGTGCGGCCCACGACTAGGCGGTTACAAACAATCGCTATCAATCCGTTGCTCCCCCCGCCTATAAAAAGGGGCCCCAGATACATTATTCTTTAAGCTCTAATTTCTATCCCAAAACTCTGCTAAAATTTTTGTTCGAGCACTCCATTCTTGTTGAGGCAGAAAACTGACTTGAGCATCGGAGGGTCTTGCCGGAGCAATCCCAACTCCAGTTTAGACTTCTTTTGCAGGTCCCGACGGTGACCGCGACTCCCTCGACTCCAGCTTCTCCGATGCAGGTAGATTTTTGCACCAATAAATATTAATATATTAATACTAATGTTATATTCATATAAATATTAGGATAATATTTATCACTATTTAGTATTTTATCATAATTATCCATTGATATTTTGTAGAATCTTAACCGTGGATCTTAAAAGGATATTTTAATAAAGAAAAAAGTATTATCACTTTCCATCCTATGAGAAGTACCAAAATCCATCTCCTCTATGGATTTTTACTTTTCATATAATACGAAAAGTAACTTTCTATAGAATGAGCTTTTTTTATTCTCTCTCTTCTTAAAACTCCAACAAAATGAGAGGCCTCTTCTCTACTTCCCAAGAACTGCCTCTTCACCCCTCCATTTTTTATCAATCAAATGAGTTCTTAGTTTTTTGGAGGACTTCGATTGTGGTTATTATTTTGATTATACCACAAAATTTCTTTCAGTCCTAATATATTAAATATTATTCCATATAGGCCCTAAATTTTATAAGGAAACCCCAACTTTATTTCAATTCTATTGTCTTAAACACTATTCAATGTGCACCCTAACTTTCAACATTTTGGCCCCCTCGTCATTGCCTTAAATATTATCCCATGTAGGAGAAACTATTGTATGCACCAGGTGCAAGTGAACCAGGGCAAATCCCAGAGCATATGCATGGTGGAGAGCGTGCAATTGGGAATCAGTGAAATGCAAGGGATAGCGTGGCATGTTATCCATCATGGGATTTGCACGGTCCAATGGCACCTGCTGCATGCAATACGGAGGCCCCATGTAGGCCCTAATTTTCTTCAATATGGTTCTCACTTGATTCTTTGGGAAAACATGAATTTTTTAGGACATAACAGGGAATGGAGACCACAAAATTTCTATCAATCCTAATGTCTTCTTTGTGACTAGATTCTCTTTAATTCACAATTGAATTGGTGTTCCAATGCCAAAACCAAAGTCTTTTCCATTCAAACTTGCAAACAAAGAGAAAATTCTCCAATGAGCCAACTTGCTTAGCTGGTAAAATTATTTAATTATAGTTGTTGGTGCAAAAATTTACCTGCATCGGAGAAGCTAGAGTCGAGGGAGTCGCGGTCGCCGTCGGGACCTGCAAAAGAAGTCTAAACCAGAGTTGGGGTTGCTCCGGTAAGATCCTCCGACGCTCAAGTCAGTTCTCTGCCTCAACAAGAATGGAGTGCTCGAACAAAAATTTTAGCAAAATTTTGGGATAGAAATTAGAGCTTAGAGAATAACGTATCTGGGGTCCCTCTTTTATAGGCGGAGGGGGCAACAGACTGATAGCGATGTTTGTAACCGTCTGGCAGTGGGCTGCCCAGATTCAGGAGGAGTTTGTTGCGAAGAGTAGTGGAGTGGAATCGTGGCCATCACCGAGACATGCCACGTGGAGTCTGTTGCAGGGAGTGGAGCGACGTCCGTTGTCGCAACTTGCCAGAGGGTGGAGGAACCGCACGGTATCTGTCGCAGGAAGTGGAGCTGAATCGTGGCCATTATTGTGGCCAGCCAGGGAGTGATGGAGCCGTGCGAAATCTGTTGCAGGAAGTGGAGCAGAGTCGTGGCCATTACTGCGGCCAGCCAGGGAGTGATGGAGCCGCGCAGAATCTGTTGCAGAAAGTGGAGCAGAGTCGTGGCCGTTACTGCGGCCTGCCAGGGGGTCCAAGTCTCGGTTGGAGTCCGATCTCCGTAGAAGCTCGGATGGGGATCATTTGTCGAGGAGTCCCGGCCAAGGCCTGTCTGCAACAGAAATTCAAAAGAAATTTGTCCATAATGGAAGCTTGAGCGAAGGCTTACGGTGGGAATTTGGCACGGACCGCTCATGGTAGAAATTTGAAGTAGATCGTTTGCAGCGAAAACTCGGAGTGGATCGCTTGCAGTAGGGGCTTGGAGTCTGGCTCCCGTGGGAGTCCGAAAAAAGTTTTCCTGCAGTCGAAGTCGGGGATGAAGTCCAGCTCCCGTAGGAGTCCGGACGAAGTCTTCCTGCAATTGAAGTCGGGGGTGAGGTCCGGCTCCCATAGGAGTCCGGACGAAGTCCTCCTGCAGCCAGAGTCGGGGATGAAGTCCGGCTCCCGTAGAAGTCTGGATGAAGTCTTCCTGCAATTAAAATCGGGGGCGAGGTCCGGCTCCCGTAGGAGTCCGGATGAAGTCCTCCTATAGCCAGAGTCAGGGATGAAGTCCGGCTCCCGTAGGAGTCCGGACGAAGTCTTCCTGCAATTGAAGTCGAGGGCGAGGTCCGGCTCCCGTAGGAGTCCGGACGAAGTCCTCCTGCAGCTGGAGTCAGGGACGAAGTCCGGCTCCCGTAGGAGTCCGGGCGAAGTCTACCTGCAATTGAAGTCGGGGGCGAAGTCCGGCTCCCGTAGGAGTCCGAGCGAAGTCTACCTGCAATTGACGTCGGGGGCGATGTCCAGCTCCCGTAGGAGTCTGGACAAAGTCCTCCTGCAGCCGGAGTCGGGGATGAAGTCTGGCTCCCGTAGGAGTCTGGACGAAGTCTTCCTGCAATTGAAGTCGGGGGCGAGGTCCGACTCCCGTAGGAGTCCGGATGAAGTCCTCCTGCAGTCGGAGTCGGGGATGAAGTCCGGCTCCCGTAGGAGTCCGGACGAAGTCTTCCTGCAGCCGGAGTTGGGGATGAAGTCCGGCTTCCGTAGGAGTCCGGACAAAATCTTCCTGCAATTGAAGTCGGGGCGAGGTCCGGCTCCCGTAGGATTCCGGACGAAGTCCTCCTGCAGCCGGAGTCGGGGATGAAGTCCGGCTCCCATAAGAGTACGGACGAAGTCTTCCTGCAATTGAAGTCGGGGGCGAGGTTTGGCTCCCGTAGGAGTCCGGACGAAGTCCTCCTGCAGCCGGAGTCGGGGATGAAGTCCGGCTCCCATAGGAGTCCGGACGAAGTCTTCCTACAGCCGGAGTCGGGGACGAGATCCGGCTCCCGTAGGAGTCCGGGCAAGGTCTAGAAGGTGGTCGATCATCATGAAAACTTGGGTGGAGTCCGTCCGTCGTGAAGAATCCGGTCGACGCTGGTGGGGGCTTGTCCGTCGGCAAAACTTGAGAGTATTGCGGAGGCTCGGCCGCCAGAGAGGTTCGGAGAGATGTCGTCGAAGGTCGGAAGTCGGTAGAATCCCCGGAGGGTCATTCCTATCACGAACTTCGGCTGGGGGGTATTTTATACCCAACACCAGTCCCTCTACTTTCAAGTTCGAGTTTCGAATGAAGAAAGTACAGAAAAATTTTCACAGCCGAAGTTGTCCCCTTGAATCCCGTGCACGATCGCCCTCAGATATTCTAGCATTTAATGCACGCGTTCTGGAGTCTTTTCAAATCGGAGTGATCCGAAGGGACCTTTCAGAATTTTCGCTGGTGCGTTGGCACAGGTACGGTGCAGTAATGGCTCTGTCAGCTGTCAACCACTTTTAGCCACCTGCGGTGGTGAGTGGGACACGTGGCGAGTGTGGGTCGGCCTGGGGAGATCCGCGATCATTACAGCGCCGGATCCCAGGGTCTATTTAAACCTGCCTTTCCGCCTTCAGGAGTCTCATTCCGCCTGAGAGTTCTGTTGGTGTCTGCCTTCTCTCTGAGAGCTCTGACCCCCTTTGGCGTCCACCTTGGCCCTAAGTGTTCTTCGAGTCATCCCCGTCCTCGCCCCTCTGCATCCTTCGGAGCGATCTAGGTTAGTCCCGAAACTTTCGCTTCTCTTCTTGCCATCTAGGGGCCTTTTCTCCTCCATTTTTCTTCTGCCGCATTCCTTTGGTTTGGTCCCCCGCAAACCTTTCGCCTCTTGTCCTGCCTGATTTCTCCAGGATCTTTAGGGTCTTTATTTGAAATATCCTCCGGCACCTCCACCTCTAGTGGTTCCAGAAGTTCGTCCGCCTCGGCCCCCCAGAACCCCCACACTGTAGACGAACCCACATCTAGGGCTGGGCCTCGCTCAATTTTTACGTCGGGTGCCATTCCCTGTTCTCTGACTCCGGATGAACTTCTACTGATAAGGGTTCAGTATGGAGTTCCTCCAAAGTATGATTTGGAGCTTCCTGGTCCCGCCGATCGGGCTAGCACCCCTCCACTTGACCGTTTCTGCCTGTATCAGGAGGCCTTCCGTGCCGGACTCTGGCTTCCGCTTCCGCCCTTCGCCGTCACCCTTTTTCGCTTTTTAGACATTTCTTTAGCTTCAGTAGCGCCGAATTCTTTTAGATTTTTGATAGGGTTCCTCTCCCTTTTACACGTAGTCGAAGTTCAGCCATCTCTTTCTTTGTTTAGGTATTTTTACACCTTCAAGCACCACCCCTCGACGAAGGACTGGTGGTATTTCTCCCCTCAGTTTGGCAAGAAGGGGTTGCTGAAAGGTGCTCCCTCTTCAATCCACAACTGGAAGGGGAAGTACCTCTTCGTCCATTGCCCGACCTTGAGGCTGGGATTGCCCCCTTGGGGCTCCCTAAGGGACTCTGTCCGCAGGGCTCCTAGCTTGGGGGAGGACGACCTTCAGGCCGCCCGAAAACTTCTTAGTTAACTCCTTCCCTTCCCAACCTTCTGAAGGAGCAGTTTTTGTTTAACATCGACTTGAGCCCCCTAGACCCTGCGAGTATCCCATCTTTCTCTTCCTTTTCTTTCCTCCTGCTCTTCTTCTCTCTCTCTTTTTCTTCTCTCTTCTTTTTTTTTAACTGATCTCTTTTTCTCTCTATTTTTTTTTTTTTTCAGGAATGGACGTCGAAACAGCACGGATGCTCGCCAGGGGCCTCAAGGCTCACAAAAGGAAAGGAGCCGCGACCTCCGGATCGGCAAAGAAGGCCAGAATGGAGGAGACGAGCTCGGCCACGCCTGCCCAGGTGGCCTTCGTAGTCGACGTTCCTTCGGACGCCGAACCTCCGACTCCCCGGGCCTCTTCAAGGAGTCCCCCCTTTGAGGTTCTCATTTTGGGGGTCCGTTCCGCGGAGGCGCCCGGGGTCGAGAGGGGGAGGAGAAGGAAGTCGATGGCCCGCAGGGTGAGTAGCCGCTGGACCGCCATCGAAGAATCCCATGATTTTGAAGAAGAGCCAGGGGAGAATCCCTTCAATGATAGGGACTTGATAAAGCGACTGATCGACGGCTGCATCCTGCCCGAGGTCGTCCAGAGGATTGATCGCGTCGATCCTGAACAGCGGGTTTGAGACTCCTTAGGATCCTTTCTCGAGGTAAAAAGATTCATCTTCCCCCTTCTCCTCGCTCCTTCATTTAATTAGCTTCTCAACCTTCGTTCTGACCTCCTAGCCACCCCTGCAGATCGGGCACCAGCTTCTTGCCAATATCGAGGCGACGAACTGGGCGAGGAGGGATGCCATCCAAGCGGAGGAGAGTCGCCGAGTCGAGGTCGCTCACCTCAAAGAAAAGGCAGCCGAGGTAGTCACCCTCCAAGAGGCCCTGGAGAAAGAAAAGCAGGCCCTGGAGAAAGAGAAGCAGACCTTGGAGGAGACGGTGAGGAAGGCAGAGGTCGAGGTCGCAAATTTGGCGGAGCAGATCCCAGTCCTGGTCTCGGAGGCCAGGGTTCTAGCGGTGGAGGAGTTCAAGGCCTCTGCGGAGATGAGGGACCTGAACGTCAAGTTCGGCCAAGAAGCATTCATGAAAGGATTCGAGCTCTGCCAAGAGAAGGTGGTCAGAAAATTTTCCGAGCTCGATCTCAGCTTCTTGGGAGAGGCGTCTGAAGACAAAGCTGGTCCCTCCCCCACTGCTACTGCCACTGCAGCCTCCCTTCCAAGGACACCGAGCTCCCCAACTCCTACTTCAGAGGTCTGAGACCTCTGACTTTGTATTTTTCTTTTATTATAATTTTTCTTTTTCCTCTTATCTTTAAGAAATATTCAATCAATAAAATTGGGTTTCTCCTTTTGGAGGGCTTCTCTGCTCTGCTCCCCCTCTTTTTTTTTTGGTTTGCTTTATGCAATGAGATGCAGCTTGACGCTTTTGTCTCCCGATGGCAGTGTCCTGCCGAAGTACTTCCCCTGCCACAGGGGATTCCGTTGAAGTCCACGATCCAACGCCTGAAGAAGAAAGTTCATCATTTAACAAAAAGGTCGAAAGAGATGGATGGCGAGCTTCGCAGGTTGAGAGAGAGCCACTCTGAAGCTACCGCGGAGGCCACCCACTTTCGGAACCTCCACGTGAAGGGGATCATAGAGTACAGCCAGAGGAAAGCGAACTTCGAGAAGGAGCTCGAGGAACACAAGAAGCGCGCCAGCGATCGATCTTGGGCTCAAGCTGCCAAGATCAGTTCTCTCAGAGTGGAGCTATCGGCTGCATAGGAGAGGATTAGCCAGTTGGCAGGAAGCTCATCCCGACTTTCGACTCGGGCCGACAGTGATCGGGAATGGTCGAAGAAGATCTCCAACCTTCAGCAGCAGCTCCAAGATGCCGAGGCGAGCTATAATGCGTATCGGGCCGACTGGTGCAGGCAGGTGGATGAATACAGGGGGAAGCTCAAGATGACGACCGACGAGGTTGCCTGCCTTCAAAGGTAGCTAGCTGAAGGGGCTCAGTTTGCTCCCGTTCAGGGTCCCGACGAACTCCAATCCCTGAGAAGAATCGTAGAAGAGCTATCCGTCGTCCTTGGGGAGGGGAAGGCCGAACTGCAGCAATTGAAGATCCAGCTGGTGTACGAGCAGCGGGCAGTCAAGGATGCGGAGGCGGAATCCGAGGTCCTGAGAAAGAGGCATCGAGAGGCGGAGAATGAAAGCCAGTGACTTCATCAGAGATATATGGAGATGCTAATGAGAGAGAAGAAATTGGAAGGAGAAGTCAAAAGCTTAAGGCACTCCCTGATGAGGGTCGAAGTCGAAAGTTCGAAGTCAGGAGAAGTCGGGCCCCCTTAGGGCTCTTTTCATCTTTCGTTCCTCTATGTGTTTTCTTTTGCCGCTTGTTTGTTTGTTGGCGTTGTTGCTTTTCTTTTTTTTTTGATGCCGATGTCGTTGGGAGGTTCTTGGTCGTCGCCGCATCGGCTTGCTTTTCTTGTTATCTTTCTTCTTCAGCCTCAAGGGCTCTGTAATGCACATTTTGCTAATAAAATGAAGAGGTTTTTGTTACCTTACCCATACGTCGTGTTGAATTATCATGCACCGGACTTCTTTCATTTCTGTTCTGTGCGATGTCGATGTTGTTCGAAGGTTCCTTGCTCGTCATTACTGAGTTTCTTGTGCTTTTGATCGGTTCGACATCGACACCGCTTGGAGGTTTCTAGCCATCACCGTGTCGATTTGCTTTTTTGTTCGTGATCGTAGATCTTACTTTCTCTTCCTCTCTCTTCATGGAGATGAGGTCCTTTGTGCTTTTAGTGTAGTTCGACCTCTGTTTTTCGTTGGGATAGCCCGCCGCTGTTCCTTCACATTTTTCTCCTTCTTTCTTGCTGGGTCTCGAATGCCCGGACCTTAATTAGTATCGAGATGAGGTTCTTCTCTTATTTCTGATGTGATCGATTTCAGCTCAGGTTAGGACGAGGTTCTCCTTCTGTTCCTAACGGGGCTGTGGGGGCACATATGGGTGCTGTATGGCCTCTCCCCCCATCCGGTCTACAAACAACCGGACCTTCGACCTTGCTCATGTTAGGGCGAGGTTCTCCTCCTGTCCCTAACATGGCTGTGGGGGCGCATATGGGCGCTGCATGGCCTCTCCCCCCATTCGATCTATAAATAATCGGGCCTTCGACTTTGCTCATGTTAGGACGAGGTTCTCCTCCTATCCCTAACATGGCTGTGGGGGCGCATATGGACGCTGTATGATCTCTCCCCCCATCCGGTCTACAAATAACCAGACCTTTGACCTTGCTCATGTTAGGACGAGGTTCTCCTCCTGTCCCTAACATCGCTGTGGGGGCGCATATGGGCGCTGTATGGCCTCTCCCCCCATCCGGTCTATAAATAACTGGGCCTTCGACGTTGCCCACATTGGAGTTTGTTTTCGTTGTCCGATGGGGTCGTCCCCTGTCGTTACAAGTCCATGCTAAAAAGGAAAAGATGTGCAGATCTAAAAGGAATCTTGATTTAAAGTAGAGTCGTTCGTTATACATTTACAAGTTTTCGAATCTCAGGGCCGTGGAAGGTCTGCTTCCTGTCAAGATCCTCCGGAGATGGAGTTGATGATCCCAATTGGAGGTCGATCTTCGGGCTGCTCTTCCCCCCTTGGTGGCTCAGGCTGCGGCAGGGTCCTTGGCCGATCTTCTCTACCCTCAGGCCTGCACCGAATAAACCTATCGAGTCGACCTCGTTGGATGAGCTCCTCGATCTCGTCTCGGAGCTGGATGCCTTCCTCTGTGTCGTGACCGTGGTCACGATGGTAGAGGCAGAACTTGTTAGGATTGCACTTTCCGGGGTGCGTGCGCATCTTCTCTGGTCTTGAGAGCTGCTCTCTGACCTCCATCAGCACCTGAGTTTTCGATGCGTTGAGGGGAGCGTAGCTGCAAAATCTTCCTGGGGGAGAGCCCCATCGAGCCCGGCGCTCCGGGCTTCCCTGCCTGCGTGCTCAGGGAGGAGTCTGGACGCGCTTGTGCCTGGGAGGAGTTCGAGAACGTGGTCGAGCTTCTCTCGGCCCTTTTTCGACTGCGGGCTTACTCGAGTCTCCCGCCTGCCGCTCTCTCGCGGTCTCCTCATCCTTCATTTTGAAGGCTTCTTTCGCTCGGGCGTACCCTTCGGCCCGAGCCAACAGGTCAGCAAAATTTTTAGGGTACTTCTTTTCCAGGGAGAATAAATGGTCGTTCTTCTGAAGGCCGCCTTTCAGGATGGCCATCACTATTGATTGGTCCAAGTTCCGGACCTCCAACGCGGCGATATTGAAACGGTTGATGTAGGCCCGAATGGACTCCCCCTCCCTCTGCTTGATGTTGATGAGGGACTCCGAACCCTTTCGAGGATGCCGGCTGCTTACAAAATGAGCCACAAACTGGTGGCTCATCTGATCAAAGGAAAAGATGGTATCCGGCTTCAGCGTCGAGTACCAGTTTCTCGCCTCTCCCTTCATGGTGGATGGGAAGGCTCGACATAGAATGGCGTCGGGCACGCCATGAAGCAGCATCATCTTCCGAAAGGCCTCCAGGTGGTCAACTGAGTCCGAAGTCCCGTCGTAGCTTTCAAATTAAGGGAGCTTGAAGTTTGGCGGGATCAGTTCCTGCATGATCATTTGAGAAAAGGAAGAGTCAGTACAAATGTCTTCACCATAAGTGGAGGGAGCGTGGCGGAGTTCTTCGATCCGCCGGTTCATCTCCTGGAGCCTCCGGTCCAGGAAATCCTCTCGACTACGGGTCTCGAGGATCTTCTGACAGAATGGAGGTAGAGATCTTTCAGGGGTGGAATCGTGATCTGACTGAGGGCTCTCCACCCTCGGATTCATCTTTTCGGGAAAGACAGGGCGGCTGGCCCAAGTGGCCCGTCCTACTACCGGGTTTTGAAGTTCTGATGATGCTCTCTCTAGTCGCACTGATGCCTACGGCTACTGCTGCTGTTGCATGGCCTGCACAGCTTCAGTGAGGCCTCTAACCTGCTGCACCAGTAGGTCGAATTGCTCCGCGCCAACCGTCGTTGCCGGAGGAGGGGGAGGAGGCTGAAAAACTGGAGGTGAGGCCGGAGCCTGAGATCTGGCCACGGAGGCCGTGGATCACCACATGGATGCTTTGCGGGGAGGCATCGGGCAAAGACCTAGTGGGGGAAGGAGGTGTGGATGTCGAAAAAGATGACCGGAGCCGGTCCCGTTGAGCGCTCCTTTAAGAACAAGGGTACCGCGAAGACACAGGCCCCTTCCTCTAGCGCCAATCCAGTTGGTGCAAAAATTCACCTGCGTCGGAGAAGCTGGAGTTGAGGAAGTCGCGGTCACCGTCGGGACCTGCAAAAGAAGTCTAAACCGGAGTTAGGGTTGCTCCGGCAAGACCCTCCGACGCTCAAGTCAGTTCTCTGTCTCAACAAGAATGGAGTGCCCGAACGAAAATTTTAGCAGAGTTTTGGGATAGAAATTAGAGCTTAGAGAATAACGTATCTGGGATTCCTCTTTTATAGGCGGAGGGGGCAACAGACTGATAGCGATGTTTGTAACCATCTGGCAGTGGGCTGCCCAGGGTCAGGAGGAGTTTGTTGTGAAGAGTAGTGGAGTGGAATCGTGGCCATCACCGGGACATGCCACATGGAGTCTGTTGCGGAGAGTGAAGCGGCGTCCGTTGTCGTAACTTGTCAGAGGGTGGAGGAACCACGCGGTATCCGTCGCAGGAAGTGGAGCAGAATCGTGGTCATTATTGCGGCCAGCCAGACAGTGATGGAGCCGCGCGAAATCTGTTGCAGAAAGTGGAGCAGAGTCGTGGCCGTTACTGTGGCCAGCTAGGGAATGATGGAGCCGCATGGAATCTGTTGCAGGAAGTGGAGCAGAGTCGTGGCCGTTACTGCGGCCTGCCAGGGCTTCCGGTCTCGATTGGAGTCCGGTCTCCGTAGAAGCCCGGATGGGGATCATTTGTCGAGGAGTCCCGGCCAAGGCCTGTTTGCAACAGAAATCCGAAAGGAATTCGTCCATAATGGAAGCTTGAGTGAAGGCTTACGGTGGGAATTCGGCACGGACTGCTCGTGGTAGAAATTTGAAGTAGATCGTTTGCAGCGAAAAATCGGAGTGGATCACTTGCAGTAGGGGCTCAGAGTCTGGCTCTCAGAGTCCGGCTCCCGTGGGAGTCCGGACGAAGTTTTTCTACAGCCAGAGTCGGGGATGAAGTCCGGCTCCCATAGGAGTCCGGATGAAGTCTTCCTGCAATTGAAGTCGGGGGCGAGGTCCGGCTCCCGTAGGAGTCCGGACGAAGTCCTCCTGCAGCCGGAGTCGGAGATGAAGTCTGGCTCCCGTAGGAGTCTGGATGAAGTCTTCCTGCAATTGAAGTCGGGGGTGAGGTCTGGCTCCCGTAGGAGTCCGGACGAAGTCCTCCTGCAACCGGAGTCGGAGATGAAGTCTGGCTCCCGTAGGAGTCCGGACGAAGTCTTCCTGCAATTGAAGTCGGGGGCGAGGTCCGGCTCCCGTAGGAGTCCGGACGAAGTCCTCCTGCAGCCGGAGTCGGGGACGAAGTCTGGCTCCCGTAGGAGTCCGGGCGAAGTCTACCTGCAATTGAAGTCGGGGGCGAAGTCCGGCTCCCGTAGGAGTCCGGGCGAAGTCTACCTGCAATTGACGTCGGGGGCGAAGTCCGGCTCCCGTAGGAGTCCGGACGAAGTCCTCCTGCAGCCGGAGTCGGGGATGAAGTCCGGCTCCCGTAGGAGTCCGGACGAAGTCTTCCTGTAGCTGGAGTCGGGGATGAAGTCCGGCTCCCGTAGGAGTCCGGACGAAGTCTTCCTGCAATTGAAGTCGGGGGCGAGGTCCGGCTCCCGTAGGAGTCCGGACGAAGTCCTCCTGCAGCTGGAGTCGGGGATGAAGTCCGGCTCCTGTAGGAGTCCGGACGAAGTCTTCCTGCAGCCGGAGTCGGGGATGAAGTCCGGCTCCCGTAGGAGTCCGGACGAAGTCTTCCTGCAATTGAAGTCGGGGGTGAGGTCCAGCTCCCGTAGGAGTCTGGACGAAGTCCTCCTACAGCCGGAGTCGGGGATGAAGTCCGGCTCCCGTAGGAATCCGGACGAAGTCTTCCTGCAATTGAAGTCGGGGGCGAGATCCGGCTCCCGTAGGAGTCCAGACGAAGTCCTCCTGCAGCCGGAGTCGGGGATGAAGTCCGACTGCCGTAGGAGTCCGGACGAAGTCTTTCTGCAGCTGGAGTCGGGGATGAGGTCCGGCTCCCGTAGGAGTCCGGGCGAGATCTAGAAGGTGGTCGATTATCGTGAAAACTTGGGTGGAGTCCGTCCGTCGCGAAAAATTCGGTCGACGTTGGTGGGGGCTTGTCCGTCGGCAAAACTTGGAAGTGTTGCGGAGGCTCGGCCGCCAGAGTGGTTCGGAGAGATATCGCCGAAGGTCGGAAGTCGGTAGAATTTTCAGAGGGTCATTCCTGTCACGAACTTTAGTCGGAGGGTATTTTATACCCAACAGTAGTATTGAGGACTTGTCTTTGAGATTGGATCCTACCTTCACCAATATTTGTGGAGATGGCTACCCTATGCGTCATCCATTGGCTACATATATATATATATAGGCCAACGATACACCTTACTTAAAAAAAAAAAAGAGAATATTGCTCATCAAATTTACAAACCATCACATGATCAATAGAGTTTTTATTCACGATATAATTTTCTCATTGGTCCATTCAAATATTGGCTTAAATGGATAGAATCTAAAAATCCACTCTATATGAAAACCTTGTGAGCCACCGTACATCCACAAGAGATTAGTTCACGACCGGAATCAAAATTAAAATGATATTTGAATATTAAAAGAGAGCAAGGATTGGGCCATTCCCCATTCCAAAGTCGAATGGATGTGGCCAAACATATCCTAAATTTCCTTAATGTGGTCCCCTCCTAAAATATGACTTGGCAAGGTCTCAATAGGAGATGGAGCCCTCAAAATTTCTTTCAATGCTAACATCTTCTTTGTGACCGGATTCTCTTGGATTTACGATTGATTGGATTTCCAACACCGACACAAAAATCTTTTGCACTCAAATTGACAATCAAATAAAAAAAAGTCCCGCAAGTCCTCTCATACACCTTTTTAAGAAAAAGCAAGAAAAACCATTATTCATCAAATTTATAAAATATAACACAATGAATAATTTCATGATGTAGTCTGCATTCAAACCTTGGCCTATATGTATCTAGACATCAGTGTGAATTCTCAATGCCAGATACCTGACCCATTCTGTGCTTATGTGAGATTCGCCTGCTTGCGGTAATCAAGTCACCTTCGTGTCCATGGCACCTTTCGGTGGTCGATACTCGAGCAAGGCTCGCCTGTGGGGTCCTACTATCACCCAGCGTCCACTTCTCTCTTCGTCTGTGGCTGACGTTTTGAATACCAGAATCCAGGAACCTTCCTAAAGCTCGGAACGTGTGGTGCCGAGGGAAAGGCGTCTGCGGAATCCAGGATTAAATCGACCGTTCATGGTGTGCCCCACTTTACGTCAAAAAAAAAAAAAAATCATTCCCATTAGACTTAACTTTTTTTTTTTTTTTTCCGGGTGAGATGGTAGACCTGATTTTTTTTTTTTTTGGTGAAGGAGTAGACCTGGTCTTTGATATTCCTTTTCAGAAATGATGGCATCTCAGACTACCCTCCTCTTTAGGTGGCAATCATTCTTTTTGGTTAATGGATATTTATTTTTCTAAAAAATCAACATTTCTCTTTGTTGTTTCAATTATTATTAAAATTTTGATTTATTATATTGTATATCTTGAATCTATATTTTATTTAATATTATGTAAAGTATTAATATTTTTATTTTTTTATTTATTTGATTTATATAAAAAAATAATTTTTATAATTTTATTTACCTCGATCAGTCCTAACCCGCTTTATCTTAAAGCGAGTATAGGATAGGTATTGTTGATACAAATATTCATCTCGAGGTTGGATCAACTGAAGTTGGACGGCGACGGTCGAACGGCGGCAACAGGATCTGCAAGAAAAATTTCTAATCGGAGGTGGCTTCAACAGAGACTCTCCGACGCTCAAGTCAAAAATCCGACAACAAAAGAAAAAGAATGAGCGTGTTGGGAGAGAGGAGATTTCATACTTAGAGGGTCCCTCTTTATTTATGGATAGAGGCTGAAGAGCCGTGAGAGGAAGAAAAATTAGACGATTAGCCTTGACTTATCTGGAGAGAATGACAGTTATCCTTCTCTTACTGAGAGAGGTTTATTTGTCTTTTATTCCTTATTTGCTTTCTGATGATTATGAAATTTGAAGTTCTACCGAAGGTTAACCATTCTTGTCAGCTCCTTGGTAGATTGCACATGAGGGTCTCACCTATTAATTGTATGGACTAACAACCAGAGGTTTGAGGATGAATGGCTCCTTTTTTTACTCTCGGCTATTTCCATATTTTAATAGGACGATGTGATGGAATCTGAGATACCTTCATGTATCTTGTTAGATCGATAGTTGAGCACAGATCGAATTTTGGAGAGGAAGCCAGCAATCGAGCTCGTACTAGATCTCAGACTGAGCCTGGGATATCTTTATGTCCTTATATGCATGAGTCTTCGGTTAGTACAATATTACCTCCAACACTAGCCTCCTACTTTCGAATTCGAATCATAATTAGATCGGACAAAGAGAGTATTTCTGGTTTGCTGGAGACATGCCAAGATTATCTTTTTAGCTGAGACAATGTGTTTGCAGCTCTTAGTAAGATGAAGAGTCATATCATCCTGATATTTTGTAGTCTTTTAGTTCATCAGGGCCTACTCATCTTGGGACGAGCGGCATGGTTCAGTCTCTTCCTCTATTTTGGTGGGCGGGCAACTCCGACGAGTGGGAAGCTCCGACGTCGCTTGATGGAGGTGGGGCATGCATGCGAAAGTGCAGCCACTCGCGAGAGACCAATTTCAGCTTGGTTGGATTCGATGCTGTTTGGTGGCATGGGAGGCATGCGTGGGTGCGTGAGAAAACTTAGTGACGTCACAGGCTACTTCGGCACTGGCAGATGCACATGAATAGGGAGTGTAGTCGCTCACGGGTGACCTCGATTTCGGTGAAGGTCTGGCGTGTGCATAGGCAGACGAGCCCTGCGACAAGACAAGTGAAGGGAAAGTATTTTTCTTCTTCTCTTTCTTCTCCCACTTTTTTTTTTTTTTCTTCTTCTTTGTTCATCCTTTACATGGCCTATAGGGGAGACGACATGACAGGAGAAATCAATGCATGTGTAGGATGATAGAATGTACTCCTGATGTTATTGCATGCGCCAGGCTCAGATGACCTTGAGCAAATTCCGAAGCATGCGCATGACAGATAACGCACAGTCAAGTAAAAGAAAACATGGATAGTGCGGCATCTCTTCCATCATGAGTTTCGACTCGATCCGAGGCTAAAGGCATGGTGCATATGCAGCCGCGCATCAATAGCCTTGGCACTATCTGGAGCTAGGCATACGCAAAG
The DNA here is from genome assembly GCF_000442705.2 of Elaeis guineensis. NCBI lineage: Eukaryota > Viridiplantae > Streptophyta > Magnoliopsida > Arecales > Arecaceae > Elaeis > Elaeis guineensis. Next base: position 42,826,212 of record NC_026002.2, read on the forward strand.
GCCTTGAGACCGCTTACAAGTAGTTTCGAAGATAAAAAAAATAATCAAATTATAATTAAATTAATGATTATAGTTAAATTTTCAAATAATTTATTTGAAGAGTGGATATAGATGTCAAATTTGATATCGAACCACTATAAAAACTTGATATTTATGGTTATATGGTCTTATTTCTATTGCTTTCATTCTATACTGGTATTTTACTTTATCTCACTATGCACAGTGTTAAATTTAGCACAATTAAAGCTCAAATTTTTTAAATACCCAATTCATCCTTCTTCTTGAGTAGTTATCTTTGGACAACAAGTGGTATCAAAGTATGTGCTCACTTGTTACTCATTTATTTTGAGCTAAAGATACTATGGCAAATCCAATTGGGACTTCATTGGTTGAGGGATAATCAACTAATAGACCCCTATTTTTCAATAGAACCAATTACACCTATTAGAAAGTAAGAATGAAAATATTTATCAAAGCATAAGATTATGATATGTGGAATGTCATAATGAAGGGTCCACACACACCTACAATCACGGTTGATGGCGTGTCCATCTCCAAGCCTGAAAAGGATTGGGATGAACACGATAAAAAGCAAGCTCAACTCAATGCCAAAGCAATGAATGTGTTATGTTGTGCTTTGAATGCAAATGAGTTCAATAGAATATCAACATATTCATCGACTAAAGCAATTTGGAATAGACTTGAAGTCACCCATGAGGATACTAATCAAGTCAAAAAATCTAAAATAAACATATTGGTACACAAGTATGAGCTATTCAAAATAGAACCACATGAAACTATCACCGAAATGCTCACAAGATTCACTGATATCTTAAATGGTTTAAAAAGTCTTGAAAAAGACTATTCTAATAGTGATGTTGTGCATAAAATTCTTAGGTTCTTGCTGAAGAATTAAGAGCCAAATGTGACTGCCATTTAAGAAGCAAAGGACTTAAATAAGTTAGCATTAGAAGAGCTCATTAGTTCTTTTATGACCCATGACCTAAACAAGACTCAAGGGAGGGAAGAAGAGGTGAAGAAAAAGAAAAGCATAGTCCTTAAAGCTACTGCCATCCATGAAGAAGAAAGTGACTCCAAAGAAGATTCGAAAGATGATGAGGAGATGGCTATGATAGCAAGAAAGTTCAAGAAGTTCATGAGAAGAAGAAAAAAATTTGAACTAAGAAAAAGATATAACAAGAGAGAAGGTAGCAAAGAGAAAGAGAAGAAAAAAAGAAAGAACAACCGCCTCTTTGCTATGGGTGCAAGAAGCCCGAGCATTTTCGAATGGATTGCCCACAATTAAAGAAAAGCTCCAAGAAGCCAAAGAAGAAAGCATATAAAGCTTCATGGAGCAATGATGAGGATTCTTCTTCAAGTGAGAAAGAATGTCAAAGAGAAGAGAAGGCAAATCTTTGCCTTATGGCACTTGATGATAATAAGGTAAGCAATGATGATTCAATTTTAGATTTTACTTTTGAAAAATTGTATGATGCATTTAATGATCTAATTTATGATTTTAAGAAGTTATCTCATAAAAATAAAGAACTTAAGAAAGAAAATCAAACCTTAAGTAAGAATAAAGCTAAAATGAAAGAAGATATGAAGGAATTATAAGATAAACTAGATGAATCAACTAATGGAAATAAATCTTTACAAGAAGAAGTGAATAAATTGAAATCTATAATAGATAAATTCACACAAAGCTCTCAAAACTTGTAAATGTTAATTAAAAAATAAAAGATAATTTTTGATAAAGCCGGTATAGGATATAATCCACTAAAGAAGTAAAAGTTTTTAAAGAATGTGTTTACAAAATCTCAAAATCAAAGTAAGAACATAACATGTTTTGAATGCAATAAGATTGGACATAAAGCTATAGAATGTAAAACAATAAATGCAAGTAAATTTTTTAAAATAATCAAACCAAAGATAAGACAAATTTAGGTTTCGAAAGAAACTATTTGTACTAATCCCAAAAGATCTAAATTAGCTTGGGTACCTAAATTTGCTTGATTGTATGTATAGGTGTGTTTGGCATCCATGAGAGCTAAAAGAAGATGATATCTTGATAACAGATGCTCGAGACACATGATGGAAGGTAAATTTCAATTTATCTCTCTTGAAACAAAAAATGAAGGTATGGTGACATTTGAAAATAATGATAAAGGCAAAATCATTGGTCTCGATAATATCTTGATAACTCCCTCCACTTGTATATAAAATATTCTACTAGTTGAAGGTTTAATGCATAATTTACTTAATATTAGTCAATTATATGATAGAGGCTTTATTGTTTTATTTAAATCATCTCATTGCATCGTAACTAGTTCATTTGATGATAGCATTAAATTCATAGGAAAAAGATATGGTAATATTTATATTATTGACCTTGATGAACTCAAAATGAAAACATTAAATGTCTTATTGTTATGAATACTAAAGTAAATGAATCTAGTTAGATTTGACATAATAGATTAGGTTATACAAGCATAGACTCATTGGCAAGACTAATTAAACTTGACTTAGTAAAAAGTTTACCTCAGATAAATTTTGAAAAGAATAAAGTTTGCAATGCATGTCAACTTGATAAATAAATAAATTTTTTTTTCAAATCCAAGAATATTATTTCAACTTCTAGGCCACTAGAATTAATTCACATGAATTTGTTTGGACCTAGCTATAAGAGTTTTTAGAGATAAAAATATTGTTGAGAGTTGCATGGGATGCAATTAGAAAGGATATACTACCTTTGAACTCATAGAGGTTTGTTATGTAACCACAAGACTGATATGAGAAATTAGGATCTCAACCTTACTTCAAAAATCAAATCAGGATAGGATTTCTTGTTTACCATAGGAGAGGGTTATGGTATCCGATAAAATAGTGAGAGATACAACTAGATAGAAGACCTTATCTTGTTGTGAATGTCATTATGAGTAATCTGATTATATATTGTTCTTGTTGTGTAGATAATTTCATTATGGCTTCCTCACTCTTATTGTGAAGTATCCTAGATAATAATAAGTTGATCGATCCGAACTTTGTGGACTAGATGAGGAACTTGTGCATTGTTCTTGCACAAAAAAAGATCTTCTATATTTTGAATACTCCCAATCTTGATTCTATTGGGAAAGATGTTACCAAGGAGAAGAGAGCCCCATATAAAATATAGCAGAACGATAGTACTACTATCAAGTGCATCATGTTGGCCTCCATGAGCAACGAGCTGTAGAGGTAACATGAGAAAATAGATTTTCAATCCATACTCCTTAACCTTAAGGAGTTATACGGAGAACAAAATCGGACTGCTAGGTATGAAATATCCAAGCAGCTTTTTCGAGTCAGGATGAGTGAGAGCACACCGGTTCAGGCCCTTGTGCTTAAACTCATCGATTTGATTACTAGATTAAGTCAATTAGGTTTGCACATGGATGGTGAACTCAGTCAGGATCTAATATTGCAATCTCTCCCAGACTCCTTCTAATTTGTAATCAACTATCATATGAATAAGCTGGACACATCATTGCTAGAGCTACTAAATATGCTTAAGATAGTAGAAATCCACATCAAGGGAGAGAAAGATATTGTTCTTCTTATAAATAAGAGAAAAACTGACAAGAAGGGTTCGAAATGAAAATTGAATCCTAAGAGTAGCACCTTCAAGAAGAAGGCGGCAAAAGATGTCACTTGTTTCTACTGCGGCAAACCAGGACATTAGAAAAGGAATTGCAAGAGTTTTCTTGCAAGCGTGAAGCAGGGTGCGAATATTACATAAGAGGGTATGTATATGATATAAACTACTTTATCATTAAGTCATTCAACTAGTGATCTATGGGTATTGGATACCGTCTATGATTTACACATCTACAAATCTTTGTAAGGACTGCAGAAAATTCGAAGGCTAAAAAAAAGTGATTTTAAGCTGTTCGACACTAGTAAAGAGACCATATATGCCGAAGCTATAGGCACCTACCTGCTAAAGTTACCTTCCAATATGATTCTAAAACTGAAAGACTGCTACTATATGCCGAAGATAATTAAGAATATAATATCTGTACCCTTATTATTAAGATAAGATTTTGAAATAAATGTAAAGGGCAATAGTTACTCTATTATTCATTTTAATAAAATCTTTGGCGTTGGTTTTATAAAAAATGGTCTTCTAATTTTATCACTTAATGATAAAATTTTTCATATTAATATGAATATATAAAAAAAAAGAGGATATCAATGAAACATACTTCTGGGATTACCGTCTTGGTCATATTAGTGAGTCAAGAATAGATAAGTTGTACAAAGATGTATTTTTTGACTCATGTGATTTTGAATAATATGGGACTTATAAATCTTATCTTATGGGAAAGATGACTAAGACTATTTTTGTTGGACATGGAGAAAGGGCAAATGAGTTGTTGGCTCTTATACACTCTGATGTATGTGGGCCTACGATGACTCAAGCTAGAGGAAGATACTCCTATTTTATCATATTTATTGATGATCTATCTAGGTTCGGATATATATTTCTTATGAAATATAAATCTGAAGCTTATGATAAATTTAAAGTTTCAAAGCTTGATCGAGAAATAAACTAAAAAAAATATTAAGGTCCTTGGATCTGATCGAGGAGAAGAATATTTATTCAATAAATTTTTTGATCATCTTAAGTCCAAAGGTATTCTTTCTGAATGGATCTCTCCTTACACACCATAATTAAATGGTGTAGTGAAAAGAAAAAATCATACTTTGTTAGACATAGTACGGTCCATAATGTGCTTCACCGACCTATCAATATCTTTCTGAGGATATATCCTGAAAAATGCTGCATATGTTTTAAATAGGATGCCTTCTAAAGCTATTTCTAGCACTTTATATGAATTATGGAAGGGTAGAAAGCTTAGTCTTAAGCATCTTAAGATTTGAGGCTGCCCGATTTATGTCAAAAAAAAAATTGGACATAAGTTAAGTGCTAGATTTGAAAAATATAAGTTTGTAGGTTATCCATAGGAGAGTATTAGATACTACTTTTATATGCCTACTGAATAAAAGATAATTGTTTGTAGGCATGCTACTTTCTTGGAAGGAGAGTTTATCCAAGAAGGAGCTAGTGGGAGGACAATTGAACTTCAAGAAGTTAATAACCTACAAATAAACATGGATAGTCCTCAAGAAAATCCTCAACCAGAAGTACCAAATAAAGAAGTACATCTATGACACATACATTCTCTCCAAAGATTAGAAAGAGTTCATCATATACTTATAAGATATGGTTTTGTCATTGGGAATGATAATGAAGCTAATATCATTGAGAATGATGATCCTTTGATATATTCGAAAGCTATTATGAGTGAGGACTGATAAATGGTAGGAAGCCATAAAATCTAAAATGGACTCCATGATGACCAATCAAGTATAGACTTTGGTTGATTTGCCTGAGGGTGTAATCTCGATAGGCTGTAAATGGATCTTCAAAAAGAAAATTGGAGCAGATGGCCAAATTGATACGTACAAGGCTAGGTTGGTAGCAAAAAATTTTAAACAAAGATAAGAAATTGACTATGATGAAATCTTCTTACCAGTGGCTATGCTCAAGTCCATCAGGATTTTACTTATAATAGCTGTATACTATGACTATGGAATCTAGCAGATGGATATCAAGACTGCTTTTCTCAATAAAAATCTTGAGAAAAAAATCTATATGACATAGTCAGAGGGATTTATCTCAAATGAGAGAGCAAATCAAATATGCAAGCTAAAAAAATATATTTATGGATTAAAGCAGGTATCGAGGAGTTGGAACATCCGCTTTGATGTTACTATCAAACAGTTTGGCTTCATTAAAAATATGGATGAATCTTATGTGTATAATAAGATAAATAGGAGTGCCATTATCTTCTTAGTTCTTTATGTCGATGACATATTACTAATTGGGAATGATGTCCCAATGCTTCAATCGGTTAAAACTTAGCTATCAAATCAGTTTTTCATGAAAAACTTGGGAGAAGCATCCTATACACTTGGTATTAGGATCTATAGAGATAGATCTAAAAGGATGTTAGGCTTATCCCGATCTAGGTACATAGACCTTATGTTGAAGAAATTCAATGTGGAGGTAAGTAAAAGACGTTACTTGCTAATGAGTCAAGGCATACATCTTTCTAAGAAGATGTTTTCTAAGATACAAGAAAAGAGAGAAAGAATGAATTCTATCCCTTATGCTTCGGCTGTGAGATCTATTATATATGCAATGCTATGTACCAGGCCCGATGTATTAGATGTATGTCCTAGAAGCCAATATGGTTGACACATTGTAATAAATCTAAGATATAATTTTGTATTTAATATATTGATATGATCAATAAAAGGATAAGTTTATTTTTTATTCAAGTGTGATATGTCCTTGAATCGACTATGAAATTAACTTTCGATACTTTTTCTCAAAGAGTTAGAATTAGAGACATGTATTTAATTCTTAAATACTTTCGATCATAGAATCATCATGAGGATGATAATCAATCCGGATAGACCGACGCACAGATCGCTTCCTTTGAGATAGTTGAATCTCTAATCTACAATGTAGAGATACTGGATAATGAGTGTGGGTAGTTATTAGAGAATAATTAGTACTAAGCGTGACCATACAAGAGATTACTTAGATTTCTATTCATTCATCAGTGATTGACTCGATGCTATAGTTGTGTGACTAGTTCTTTGATCTGAGATTGTACTACTACTCGTAGTGAGATTGCTGGAGTTTGATTGACACATAAATATAGATCTCAATGAACCCTTATAGTAGATATTGACGATAGTTGGTCCACTATAGGAGAGGACGCACATCAAGATGGGATCTATCAACTTTGATAAAGAGGAATAGTCTTATGAGATTTGAAAGGCTAAGTCTGAGAATCTATGGCCATAGTAGTGTGATTGATGGAAAAGAGTTTCTATAAAAATCATAATTGGACTTGAGTTGATCGAATATTTCATATGACTGATGCTGAGGTTTGACGATTTATCCATGACCTACTATCTAATCGGGACTCACGATAGAGGGACTGAATCATACGTTAACTACACCTTGAGATTCATTTCGGTTCTACTGGGTTACCACTACATACTGCTAGGTATCATTGGTGGATTGTGAGAGCTCACTAGGGTTATTCTGAATCGACAATCCTTGATGAGTTAGAGTGAAATTATTCTGACCTATTGAAAAGAGTTTCAATGATACTTTGATAGAGATCATTGTATATTTTACTATTAGATAGAATTAAACCTATGAGGTCACACAACAAAGAAATTATGTCTGGAATAAGCAATTGAGCTTATAAAGTGTCAATTAGGTTTAGAGAAATCCAATTGGATTCAAGGTAAACTTGTTAGCATATAGTTGGATCTAATTTTCTCTTTATTTTTGAATTTTTTATTTGATAAGATAATTTAAACTTAATTACCTGCTAATAATCTAAATATATTAGATTTATTGGACTTCAATTACTGGGTGTCTACGATTTTGGATCAACTAAATTTAGGATGCAAGTTCCTAATTAATTTTCTTGATAGTTATTATAGGGCGCCACCTTGATTGGATCAAGTTAGACGTGTCCCATGATTAGAGGACCTTTTAATTTCATATAGGGCATCCTATGGGTGCAAAAGAGGGTGTGAAATAATAGGTGCAAGGGTTGTAAGAGTTAGGACCTAATAGGATTCCTAATGTAAGTTGAATAACTTAAGTTATTAAGAAACTTAATGCAAGTAGGACTTGTATTATAAGATTGAATAGGATTCAATTCTCATATTTATTTAAAGGGACCTTTCCTAAGATCCCTAGAGCATCCAAGCAGCAGCTCCATGCCACCTTTGGAGAACCCCATGCCCTCTCTACCTCTCCCTTCTCCTCTCTCCTTGGCATCCCACACGCCCCACCCTTTGGGGTGTCCCACTTCTCTTCCACGCCCAAGCAGTTAGGCATCCCCTCCTTGCTGGTTTCTGATGTTTGGTAACAGCACAAAGCAAGGAAGAAAGGCAAGAGAAGAAGAGAAGAAGAAGATCAAGAAAAGAGATTAAATGTTGATCGCGATCCAGATTTTGTTCAGATTCAATAGGCTGAATTTTTTTAGAGAAGAAAATTTAACTTGAAAAGGACTATTCCAGACTGATCTCAAGTAGATACCCGTAGAGGTCAGATACTTGTGCGGCTAGAAAAAAATCTCTTCTCTTCTAGATTTAGATTTGAAAAAAAGAATTGCGAAACAAGTATGCAATTTGATCACAATCTGAATTTCAGCATATGTCAATTTCAGTACATAAACTAGATCCTTATGGTTTTATATTTTATACATGCATGATTCAAACTAAAAGTATTTTAATCTTGTATTCTACTGTGGTGTTTAGAAAATAAAATTTTGAAACACATATGCATACCCCAAATGTCAAATTTCAACAATGGTATCAGAGCCACGGATTTCATATTGCTGAAATTATCATACATATTTTGAAAAAAATTTTAAAATCTGATTTTTATTTAATATATAAGATGTATAGATAAATCTTTATATCTAAAATTTAATTTTTGATTTAATTTTAGAACATATAGTTGATATGTGAAAGTATGCATAGATCTAAATTTTGATCTAGAATGATTTTTAGTTCATGTTTATATAATATGTAGATGCATGCATAAACCTAAAATTTTATATGACCTGATTTATAATTTATATATGAGATTTGTAATTGCATGCTTAAAGTCATAAAATTACTTTTGATATGATCCATGATTAGTATATGAGATATATGATATCATGTAGTATATCTGAATTTTATTTAGATCTGAATTTTACATGCATATATGTGATATATGTTTGTATGTTAAATCTAAAAATTATTTTTATGATTTAAAACTTACTTTCATGCAAAGAATTTTAATCTAAAATTTGATTTTAGAATCTAAAATTTATGTTTGTGCATGAGGGTTTTGGTTATAGAAAAATCAAAAATTAGGTCATGTAATAGGATTGCTTCTAAGGTTTTTGATTTGAATCATATGGATCTAATTCGATTAAGTAATTGATTGAACTGAGTCAAGTATTGATTAGGATTAGATTAATTAAGTTAAATGATCATGCAATTATTGTTGATCAAATCGATTGAGTCTTATATATAGAATCAATTAACCTAAGGACCTAATTTGGCTCGATGGTTTGAGCCCGATTCGCTTGAGTTAACCTGTTTGGACCAATTGACCTATTGGTATCTAAGGCAAGTAATTGAGACATGGTTATTTAATTGGTTCCGTTCGCTTATCTAGCCAATTTATTGAGGTCTAAGAAAAGCAATGGGGGATCCTTACTGATCTCCACTTACCTGGCCAATTTAAAAGATTGAGTCTTGAACAAGGTTGCCTAGTAGTTTGATTTAGCCCATGCCAATTAGATCGGTCATATGATGATTGATTAGATGAGACCTAAACCTAAATCTCCCCACAAATATTAAGTCCATAGGTCTTCCACTGTTGTAGATGTACGGATGTGCTACCGGCATTGATTATTCTCGACTGGTCATGTAGCTCAGTTGCATCGAAAATATGAAATCACTCTATTAGCAAAGAGTTGCTCTAAGATAAAGATAGGGTTAGATCCAATAACTGTTAGATGAAGGATCCAATGACAGCCTTGCACCTGCTTGTGAATGGTGGGTTGGGCTTAACTAAAGAGTGTAGTCAATAATTGTTAGGTGAGCGTACATGACTTAGAGATCAAGTTATTGCAACATGATTAGAGAAGCATCTGGGTAAAGAGTTGCCTACACATCGATGTACATGTTATCAATAACTGTTAGGTGAGGTATATGGCATCGATGGAACTGCAGCACCCATTAGGAATCCTTTGTCACGTTAGGATTTTTATTTTTTATTCAAATAGTGGAGAGATCTAAAAAATTAATGAGAGTCATTGTTTACATCTTAAAATCCTCAAAAGTAAAAATAACATTAAATATAAAAGTCTAACTTGAATCTCTACTCTCACAGTTAAACCATATCAACCTCAAACCCTTTAGTCCGCATCTTTGAAACCAATCATTTAACTAAAACTAATTATAAAAACTGGCTCAGAAACCTCAAGATTGTCCTGACCTCAGAAAAATTAGGTTATGTACTCGATCAGGAACCCATAGTGTTACCAAACCGTCCTACTGCTGAGCAAAGGGTTGTTTATGAAAAATGGACGGATGAAGACAGTCGGGTCAAGTGCTATGTGCTGGCATTTATGGGAAATAAATTGCAAAGCCAGCATAAGCATATGCCCACTGTCAGGACTATGATCACTCACCTACAAGAGTTGTATGGTGAGCAGAGCCGTGCAGCGCGCTTCGAGGTGTCTAAAAGACTCTTCAATCTGAAGATGCGCGAAAGGCAATCTGTCCATGAGTATTATATGATAGTGATTAAGGACATTGAGGAGCTTGAAAAGCTCGGGCTAAAAATACAAAAGAAATTATAGATAAATCTGATCCCTCAGTCCCTTATGAGTTCATATAGTCAATTTATTATAAATTTTTATATAAACAAACTTGATTACACTATTCCCGAACTGGTCAATATGTTGGTCATTACAGAGGGAATCTTGAAGAGTTCAAGGGGCATTATTCTCGCTGTAGAGCAGACTTCTTCTAAGAGAAAGTCTACTGGAAAGAAGAAGGTTAAATCCACTAAGAAGCAGAAGAAGGAGAAAAGGCCAAAGAAGGAAGTTTCTAATAAGGCCAAAGCAAAGCAAAAATATTTTCACTGTTATGCTGAAGGCCACTGGAGGAGAAACTGTCCAACATACCGGAGAGCCTAAAGATAAAAAAAAATGATAAATCTTTCGAAGATATGCTCGTAATTGAATCTAACCTTACGATTTCTTCTACTTCTAGTTGGATATTGGACTCTAGCTCGAGTGCTCAAATATGTACCTCAATGCAGGGTCTAATAGAAAGTGGAAGGTTGAGGGAAGGTGACATGATCCTTCAGATCGACAATAGAGTAAAAATTACTGCAAAGATCGTTGGTACTTATCCTCTTCGATTACTATCAGATTTTAGATTAGATTTGAAAGACTGTTATTATGTCCCTGTAGCTAGTTGGAATTTAATTTCTATGTCTGTGCTAGCACAGGAAGATTTTGAAATTAGTTTTAATAAAAAATTTTATTTTATTTATTTATAAAATAAATTAGTTGAATGAGGTCTTTTAATTGACAGTCTTTATCACTTGCATGTTGATGCGAATGTAAACTTAAATGAGTAAGTAGTGAGTACCATAAGCCAAAAGAGACCCAGAGATGAAATTAACCAGAAGTACTTGTGGCACCATAGACTAAGTCATATTGGAGAAGACAGGATAAACAGACTGAAAAAAGATGGGATCCTTGGTTTTCTTAACCCAGAGTCATATCCAGCTTATGAGTCTTGCCTTCGAGAAAAAATGGTCAAGTTACCCTTTATAGGACATGGGGAAAGGGCCATTGAGTTACTTATCTTGGTACATACTGATGTGCATGAGCCATTTGATGTGCAGGTCAGAGATGGTTATAGCAACTTCATTATCTTTATCGATGATTTATCTAGATACGGATATGTGTATATGATGAAACATAAGTCTGAGGTCTTTAAAAGGTTCAAAAAATTCAGACATGAGGTAGAAAAATAAACTGATAAATTTATTAAGATTCTTCAATCTGATCGAGGAGGTGAATACCTTAGTCAAAAATTTTTAAGATATTTTAAGGATAATGACATAGTCTCTTAATGGATGCCTCCCAGAATACCTCAGCTTAACGGAGTATCTAAAAGGAGGAACAGGACCCTATTGGATATGGTCAGGTCCATGATGAGCTTGACTGATCTATCCTTATATCTTTGGAGACATATCTTATTAACCACCATTTACCTGTTGAATAGGGTTCCATCAAAGTCCATTCCTACCATACTGTATGAGATATGGTTCGGTAAGAAGCCGAGTCTAGGTTATCTTAAGACTTGAAAATATCCGGCTAATGTCAAGAGACAAATGATGGATAAGTTAGAGGATAGATCTATTATAATTCATTTTATAGGATATCCTAAAGAATCCATGGGATACTACTACTTTCCATAAGACTACAATGTGATTGTGGGTCAGAATGCCATATTCCTAAAAAAATTATTTATCCAAGATGGTGGCAGTGGGAGGTTAGTTGAGCTTGAAGAGAAAATTTTTGAAGAGTAAAGAGCTATAGATCCTCAAGAATCTGTTATGATGAGTCAGTAGTTGACGTTCCTCAACCACCTCGTAGATCCAGCAAGATCCTCCGATCTCCTAAAAGGTACATGGGTATGCTTACAGAAGAAGTAAAAAAAATATTTCTTATGGGAGATAGGGGTCATGGTGATGATTCTAATATATTTGACGAGGTGATGTCTGACATCGACTCTAAAAAATAGTTAGATACGATGAAGTCAGAAATTGACTTGATGTATTCGAACCAAGTATGGACCTTAGTGGATCCACTTGAGGGTATTGTATCCATTGGGTGTAAATGGATTTATAAAAATAAAATAGATATCGATGGTAAGGTAGAGACCTATAAAGTTAGGCTTGTGGCTATAGGTTATAGTCAGTACCAGGGTATTGACTATCAGAAAATATCTCGTTCGTAGCCATACTGAAATCTATCCGTATTTTGCTTGCTGTTGCAGCTTACTATGATTATGAATCTGACAGATGAATGTGAAAACTATTTTTCTAAATAGATATCTTGAGAAAGATATCTATATGGAGCATCCTATGGGTTTTACATCTGACGATGGTGATCATAGAGTCTGCAAGCTACAAAGATCCATATATGGATTAAAGCAAGCTTCTCGGAGTTGGAATCATCATTTTGATGAGGTAATTAAATCATTTGATTTCATCAAAAATGAAGAGGAACCATGTGTATATAAAAGAGTCAGTGGGAGTGTGATAACATTTTTCGTATTGTACGTGGATGATATTTTCCTCATCGAAAATGATATTCCCATGCTGACCATGGTAAAAAGATGGTTGTCCAAGGAATTCTTCATGAAAGATTTAGGAGAAGTATCCTATATTCTCGAAATAAAGGTTTATAAGGATAGACCTAAACGGATACTAGGCCTATCACAAAAGCTGTACAAAAAGAAGGTGTTGAAGAGGTTCAGTATGGAAAACTCTAAAAGAGGACTTTTACCTCTTTGGCATGGTATTAATCTTTCCAAGATGATGTGTCTGACCATATCTGAGAAAGTTCAGCGCATGAGTAGGATTCCTTATGCCTCGATCATAAGAAGTTTCATGTATGCCATGCTATGTACTCAAGCTGATATTGCCCTTACTGTGAGCATCACGAGCAGGTATCAGTCGAATTCAGAGAAGGAGCACTAGATAGCTATGAAAAATATCCTTAAGTACTTAAGAAGCACTAAGAATTTGTTCTTCATTTTTGAAGGAGATTCAGAGTTACGGTCGAGAGATATACTGACTCAGACTTCATGTTTGATACTAATGATAGAATGTCTACATCAGGGTATATTCTTGTTCAATATATTGGAAGGATTCTGAGTAATTGAATAGTGGAGGCTGAGTATACTGTAGATGTATAGAATGAATTCTAGTTCTGATGTTAGTTGTAGAACTGGATGTCATGCCATTAGATGCCATGATATAGTACTGCAAAGACAATGACACCATAGCCGTTGCTAAGGAGCCAAGATCTCATCAGAAGTTCAAGCATATAGAGCAGCACTATATGCGACTACCTCGAAAAGAAATTTGTCAAGGTGCAAAAAGTAGACTCCGTGGACAATGTGGTAGACCCGCTGATAAAGCAATTGAGCCAACCTAAAAAAAAGTCCACCTTGAGAATATGGGACTTAGATTAGTGGCCAATTGACTTTAGTACAAGTGGGAGATTGTTAGATGTACGTCTTAGAAGCTAATATAGTTGACATATTGTAATAAATCTAGGATACAATTTTGTACTTAATACATAAATGATCAATAAAAGAGTAAATTTATTTTTCATTTAAGTGTGATGTGTCCTTAAATTGTCCATGAAATTAGCTTTCGATACTTATTCTCAAAGAGTTGAGAATTAGAGACATGTATTTAATTTCTAAACGCTTCTGATCATAAAATCATCATGAAGACAGTGATCGATCCGGATAGATCGGTGCATAGATCGCTTTCTTTGAGATAGATGAGTCTCTAGTCTATAGTGTAGAGACACTAGACGACGAGTGCGGATAGTTGTTAGAGAACAACTAGTATTGAGCATGACCATACGAGAGATCACTTAGATTTCTATTTATTCATCAGTGATTGATTCGATACTATAGTTATGTGACTGGTTCTTTGACCTGAGATTATACTATTGCTCGTAGTGAGGCTGCTGGAGTTTGACTGACATATAAATATAGATCTCAATGAGCTCTTGTAGTGGATGTTGGCTACAATTGATCCACTATAGGAGTAGGATGTACATCAAGATGAGATGTATCAATTTTGATAGAGAAGAGTAGTCCTATAAGATTTGAAAGGCTGAATTCGAGAATCTATGGCTATAGTAGTGTGATTGATAGAAAAAAAATTTCATAGAAATTATAATTGAACTTGAGCTGATCGAATCTATTATATGACTGATGTTGAGGTTTGACGATTTATCCATGACCTGCCATCTAATTGGGACTCACGATAGAGAGATTGAATCACATGTTAACTACATCTTGAGATTCATTTTGGTTCTACTGAGTTGCCACTATATACTGCTATGTATCACTAATGGATTGTGAGAGCTCACTAAGATTATTCTAAATCGACAATTCTTGATGAGTTAGAGTGAAATTGTTCCGACCCATTGAAAAGAATTTCAATGATGCTTTGATAGAGATCATTGAATATCTCACTACCAAATAGAATTGAACCTATGGTGTCACACAATAAAGAGATTAGGTTTGGAATAAGCAATTGAGTTTATGAAATATCAATTAGGTTTAGAGAAATCTGATTGGATTCAAGGTAATCTTGCTAGCACATGGTTGGACCCAATTTCTTCTTTATGTTTGAATTTCTTATTTGATAAGATAATTCAAACTTAATTACCTATTAATAATCTAAATGAATTAGATTTATTGGACTCCAATTGTTGGGGGTCTAAAGTTTTGGATCAATTGAATTTAGGGTGCAAATCTCTAATTAATTTTCTTGATAGTTATTATGGGGTGCCACCTTGATTGGATCAAGTTGGGCGTGTCCTATGATTAGAGGGCCTTTTGATTTCATATGGGACATCCCATAGGTGCAAAAGAGGATGTGAAATAATGGGTGCAAGGGCTCCAAGAGTTGGTGCCTAATAGGATTCTTAATGTAAGTTGAATGACTTAAGTTATTAGGAAACCTAATGCAACTAGAACTTGTATTATGAGATTGAATAGAATTGAATCCTTATGTCTATTTAAAGGAACCTCTTCTAAGGTCCCTAGAGCATCCAAGCAGCAGCCCTATGCCACCTTTAGAGAACCCCATGCCCTCTCTTCCTCTCCCTTCTCCTCTCTCCTTGGCGTCCCACACGCCCCACCCATGGGGGCGTCCCACTTCTCTTCCACACCCAAGCAGTTGGGCGTCCCCTCCTTACTAGTTCCTGATGTTTGGTAGTAGCACAAAGTAAGAAAGAAAGGTAAGAGAAGAAGAGAAGAAGAAAATCAAAGAAAGAGATCAAGTGTTGATTGCGATTTAGACTTCGTTCAGATTCAGCAGGCTGAATTTTTCTAGAAAAAAAATTCAACTTGAAAAGGACTGTTTCAGGCTGATCCTGAGTGAATACCCATAGAGGTCGGACACTTGTGTAGCTAGAAAAAAGTCTCTTCTTTTGTAGATCCAGATTTGAAGAAAGAGATTGCAAAATAGATATGCAATTTGATCACAATCTGAATTTCAGCATATGTCAATTTCAGCACATGAACTAGATCTTTGTGATTTTATATTTTTATGCATGCATGATTCAGATTAAAAGTATTTTAATCTTATATTCTATTATGGTGTTTAGAAAATAAAATTTTGAAACACACATGCATGCCTCAAACCTCAAATTCCAACATGATGTGGCTAATGCTTTAGGCATAGCCAGTAGATTTCAAGACAATCCAAGAAAAGAATATTGAAAAGCTGTGAAGAATATTCTTAAGTACCTGAGAAAGACTAAAGATATTTTTCTAATCTATGGAGAATAAGAGCTAAAACTAGAAGGATATATCGATTTTAATTTTTAGTCTGATCCAGATGATAGCAAATCAATATCTGGGTACGTCTTTATCTTAAATGGAGGAGTAGTAAGTTGGAAGAGTTTCAAATAGCAGACTGTAGCTGACTCAACCATTAAGATAGAATACATTACTGTTTGTGAAGCCATTAAGAAAGCTGTCTAGATGAAAAAATTCATCATCGAGTTAGGAGTGGTTCTTGAAATTGAATGATCAGTACTACTTTATTGTGATAACACTAGAACCATTGTTCAAACAAATGAGCCAAGATCTCACCACAGATCCAAGCATATCCTCAAATGTTGTCATCTTGTTTAAGAGATTGTCAAGAGATAAGATGTATCTATTGAATGGGTTGAAACAAAAAATAATATAATAGATCCATTCACTGAAGTCTTATCATTGCAGCTGTTTGATCGTCATCTTGATAATATGGGTTTAAAATATAAGGGCAATTGGCTTTAGTGCAAGTAGGAGAATGAAAGATAGGTGTCCTAAAATCAATCAAATTTGTATTTTGATGGCACTTATCTTTGTAAAACCCCAACTCATGTATTGATATTTATATATTAATAAAGGCATTCTTTGATTCATCATTTATAGCTATGTCTTTCTATATTTAAAAGATAATGATGAACTGCATAGATTAAGGCAATAGTTTTGGGGTCATGAAGTGTTTATGTATGTAAGATCCGAAATCCTAAAAATCTAATCTAAAATCATTCCTAGTCATAGAAGCATTGAGTCGGAGGTCAATATTCCAAATAAACTGGCACATCCTATGTATGCTCAATGGAGAGGGTGGCTGATCTTACAAACTACTTGTGTAAGATATTAATACAAGGATGTGGGTGCTAATTAGGTAATGAGTTCACTGAATTGACCTACTAAAAGAAAACTTTTTATGGAACCCTTACATGTCAAAAGAAGATTCTCTAAATAAGAGTTGTGCAACTGGTCTTTAGATCTGAGACCACCATAAGATCTTATTCATATGAACCCATATTTTGGTTTATACTCATGACTAAGTTATGAAAGGGGTATTCTGGCTATGGTAAATTGTGTATGAAGATTATGAGTTTGGTCAACAAAGTTGTCATCCTAAGCTATCTCATCAAATGATGACTTAGAAAGTCTTTGATCAAAGTAGAAGAAGATTAAAAATGATTTTTAATATTTTTTTAATTAATTTTTCATTAGCAAGATGAGATCTACATGAATAAGTATTAAGATTTGACTTAATTCCGTACCCATCGCTTATTCGAGATGAAGATTGATCGAAGGATTGAATTGCACGGTAACTTATCATTAAAGGATATTTTTAAAATTTTTATTAAATTTTATATCTTCTAGATAAGCATAATACGTTGCTAGATATCAATCTTATCTTATAAGTTTTCATAAATTAAAGAGTTTAATTCATGAGTCAATTAGAAAGAATTTTAATTGGACAACTTGAGTCAGCATGCGATTTGACCTAAATTAATTAGATCGGCTCTAATCTAACTTGGTCAACATGCACCTAGATCTACTATCAGCTAGATGTGGAATCCAATGGATCATACATATTAAAAAATTGATCAAATAATCAATTGGATTCATTTTATGGATCAATTGAATCTATTTGGATGACTAATTAACAAGCTAGTACTTGTTGGCTAACTGAAGCTCCTAGCCAAATTATATTTGACTTAAACCTTATTTAGTTGGGCTTATCTATTTATTTAGGACCCTGATTGGATCGAGCCTAAAAGGGGTAGCCAAGTTTGGGCATCTCCAAGCCTTATCCACGCCCATATCATAGAGTCCAAAGGGGCTTCAACTCTGGACGCACCATATTTGTGCAACAAAATAAAAGTTATGTGCAAAAAGACCAAAAGTCCTTCCACATGTTAATCGCTTATTTTTAATAAATCTCAGATAGATAAGGATGCCTTCCACATCCTTTGAATTATGATAAAATCAGGATTTAATTTTTATTTCGGCTAGGAGTTTTGAATGGACGTCAAACATAGATGGGATGCCATAAAATTTATATGCTCGATTGTTTGGTTCGGTTAAGAGGTTTTAAAAATCCCTTTAATTTGAAATCAAGACACATGTAGAGCCCTCTCAGCCCTCTACCTGGGTGGCACAAACTTTAAAATTTACCATGGCCAGATGGGGGGTCAAATGCCCCTTATTTCTTGGCACATGCTGGATGAAGTAACGTGAGGAGTCACAACTTCACACTAGAATTCCTTCTCATTGGGATATAGTCATGCCCAAAATTTGTGCCATCAAAAGCCTCATTCAAAGAGCTTTCTAAGTGGCAAAATCAAATTTTTTTTGATTTAAAAAAGGATATTGAAAGCTTATCCGATTGCAGGTGGATGCGAGCAGAACCTGAATCAACGTGTTTGAAAATTAAGAGTCCTTCTCTAAAAAGTATTTTAATTTTTTGATATGTTGATTTGAGGAACATGTGAAGAGGCATATCTAAGCCCTTTTCTATACCTCTTCTACTCCTATAAATAGGACTCATTTTGAGAGTCCAAGGCACTCAAACTCTCAGACAAAAATCAATCCCTCTCTCTTTCTTGTCTTGTTCGGACATAGTTCTTCTATTAAGACAAGTCCGCTGATTTTAAAATAAGACTTAGAAAGAGAGTAAGAGGTAATTTAGAGAGTAGAGAGAGTGAAGAAAGGTTAAGGGTTCATCTGAGAGGGGTCTTGATCCGGATTAGGCTAAGAGGCTCAATTGGTGAAGTAGTTCATAAATAAAGTTCTACCGGAGTAATTCTTTGATCAACTTCCTGTGTGGATCAATGTTGGAGGACTCACACTTGGAGATCTTGTGGAATCGATTACCAGCTTTTTCCCTTTCTTCATCGACTTAATAGGTATGAGTTCTATACCTATTAGTTATTATTTACTATATGGTTAAGAGGGTCTTAGGATTTTGGGTTTTCGAAAGACTTGAGTTTCAAGAAAAAATTTTTGAAATCCATCTTTCATTGCGCTCCCTGGAACCCAACATCAAGGTGGCATCATACTGCAATTCATAGCTCATTACTATAGTGTGAATCAAGGCAAAAGCCTTTCAACTCGGGGACCATGTCATGAGATAAGCTGAAGTGTCCAAACCTATGAAATAGGGCAAGTCGGCTCCAAACTAGGAAGGACTGTATAGGATTGCTGAAGTCACCTGACCTGGAGCCTACAAGCTGGAGACCCTCGATGAAACTCAGATCCCTTGAACGTGGAATTTCGAAAATCTTTGGATGTACTATCAGTAAGAGATGTAACCATTTTTGCCCTTATCAATAAAATTACACCTTTACAAAATCTATACAAGTTTCTTGTCAAGATGACCAACTAGAAGATTCAATTGAGATTGGTCATCGAGATCAACCAACGACAACGATAGAGGGGCAAACCCTTCGAGGACCCCACATCCACATAAGATGATGTCTCATATAAGACCCTCTGAAATAAAGAAAAAGTAGCAGCAGTTCAATGCTGGCATTAGACTGACACAATAAAAGGATACTTTATTCAAGTCTCATGCGAGCTTATTATAGAACAACTTCAATCAGACAAAATCTAGTACAGTAAAAGGAAAAAGAAAAAGGCACAAGCTTGGTCACTACACTCAAAACACGAGCTAGACATCAAGACGACATGATTTTTGATGAAGGATGCAAGACTTGAATCAACAGGCAGAGCAACGAGTTCTCCCGATACTTCCCATGCCAAAAAGATTGCCCACCGACATGCTCCATTGAGGCGCACTGTGGCTGATCAGAAATGTGGGAATGCTTCCCTGGTCAGAAGCATGCCATCACGATCTTGTAACACCGAGCAAGGTGACATCATGGAAGACAATCGAAGTGGTTTAGGCCTTAAGGTGAAGCCCTATTTATAGAGAGCTAAGCTTGAGCACCCCCAACTACCCTCTCTGACTAAGTGATGGATGTCATCATGTGAAAGGCTTAGAAGACCATGCCTCTTGGAAATTAGGGTCTCAATTGTCCTTTCCAACGGGCTATCGCTGTCGAAAAGTGACCAACATTGAATGCCTAGGAAAGTGACAAATATTAGAAACTAGAAGAACACATCCATTCGACGCATAACCTGTCAGAGATATCTCATTCCCAATTGAGGCCTCTAAAAAAGTGTTTGGTAAAATACTAAATACAATGACAACAAAGACTATGGGATATTCAGGCACCAAACTGAACCCCAATGACTGGATCGATGGACTGATCCCTCGGAGATATCACAGCTTAGACTAAGACCTCCGAATAATAATTAGCAAGGCACCGATGATTAGGGATATCCTGACCCAAGTTAGAATCTCTACAAGTAAATCTCAAAGATATCTCGACTTAGGCTAAGACCTTCGAATATTAGCCGAAAGTTATCCAATGATAATAAGGAGATATCCTGACCCAAGTTAGAAACTTCATGAATGGGATCTTTGAAACTAATCCAAAGATATCATCGAAGCCATCGACTCAGCAAATTCTGCCCAACTCAATCGAGATAAACTTTAGGAATCCACACCGATGGAGAATATAACCTTGGAGATCGCCTACATCCAAAGGGAACAACCCTTGGATAAAGCGACCAAACTTTGACAATGAGGGAATGTCCTACCCCAGGCTGAGACCTCCACGAGTGAATATCTTAGAAATAACTTGATAAGATCAAAGACCAACTGACAAATGACTTGGCAAAATCTAAGCTAAAAGTCAGTTCAAGGATGAACTATTGGCAAACCAAACAATCATCAAGGGAATGAACATTCACGTAAAGTAAATATAATTTGCTTTTCTTTTATTAACTTAACACTTTTTATAGAGAGCTGCTCAGGCACCAGAAAAGCAAATACAAAAAGGATGAGGGCCTAATCCTCATCCAAAGAGAATGCCCCAATTTTCTCATCATTGTTGGGAAGGAGACACCTCAGGTCCAACTTTGGTGCCATCCACTTCATGTAGGTTTTGCACTTTTTGAAGCCCTAGATGAAGGCAGTTGCGGCAAAATTAATAATCTCCTCATATTCTCTTAAGGCCTTAAAGTCCTCAATACAGCAATTCTGGACCACATCGAGAATCTATAGGGAAAAGCTAGAAGCTCCGCCACTACCACCAGGCCAGAAGGGGCTCATCCTAGGCTCCACAGAAGGAGTCGGAGCTTGGCTTGGTCGGGGAGTGTAAGACAACCCCTAGACAGTGGTAGAGAATCATCTCAGCTCTATACTTCTCACCCTTTTAGATGAGGATTCCTCATGGAATGCGGCCATCCTTTCCTTCACCACCCATTTTACAGACCATGTTGAAGGGTTCATGGCTGCTGAAAAGGAGAAGGGACTCCAATGAGCACTACAATAGGAAGGGCGATTAGGATGAAGAATTCCATATGAAAAATGGTCTATATAGATCTAAAACGATGCAGATGCTATGCGGTCATCAAGCAATCAGGTCACACCACATGGCTGTCTCTGAAGCGACAGACTTCACGACTCTTCGATCTCATGAACAACCTACAAAGAATGCTTGGGAACTTCTCACGACCTGCCACATGGCAAGTCGCAATAGGTCCAGGAGCGATCCCCAGGGTTAACTCTCTCGAGAGCGACATAAGGCATTTAATCATCTCCGAGTGACTTGACAGCAACTGTCAACTTTTGACCTTTCAAGGCTGAAATAATGATCTACCTCGAGCTGTTCATCCCTTATAAATACTTCAAGACTCACAAAGTGCCTAATCTCTCTAAAATACTTAAGGCGTGATTTGCAAAGAGCTTGTCAAATCATAGTCAAGTTCTATGAAACAATGCACATCTAGAAAACAAATAACTCGGGTTTGCCAACTTAGATAAGCTCTGAGAATCTCTCTCATAGACAACTTCCTTCATCCAAAGTGACCACTTCAGACTCGAAAATGGAGAATAAGTGTTACAGGATCATGCCACCTCAGTCGATATCATCATGACTCATCCTCACACTGGTGGAAACACTGACATAAAATGTGACAATATGCACCATCGAATCCATCGTGGAGCATCATGACGAGGCAATCTCAGTAGCTTCCTTCCAACCCTCAGATTGGGGTGCCGCTAACCTTCGGGTTGGCATCTCATCGACGATAGGTATGGAGTCCCCTGATCGATGCTGACTCAAGCTTCCACCAACCTTCGGGTCGGTATCTCGCTGACCACAAAAGATAAGATCTCCTGATCTACCTTGAGGTGGATTTGAACGAGACAACACCTCGACCATGGGCTAACCTCAGTGTACCAACCAAGTTGGATCATATGAGCAATTAGTTGGAATCTTCCAACAAACTCTTAGAAGGCCATGTCAGTTACTCACAACTAACAACCTGATTAGTGGGCAGACCCTCTATCCTAACAACCTATGAGTTTAGGCATAACAAACTCAAGTACCTCTCTTCTATATAAAGATAATAAGGGAGACCCCCTAAAAGATATGTACTCAATGCCCTACAAAACTAGCATTCTCTCTCTCTCTTTCGATTGTGCTCAAAACTCCGGCTAACTTAAGCATCGGAGGATCTCCCGCTGGAGCACTCCCTCCGATGCGAGTGGATTTCTTTTGCAGGTCTCCCGTGGCATCCCGACCGACACACCCCCACCGCACGATCAGCTCACCCCAGAGCCTTGACGCAACAAAAGAATAGTTATTATTGCTTAAAAGTGAAAATCTTTTTGTTTCTCTCTTACATCAAAGTATATGCGGTGAATGTGCAAAGTGTTGCTAGTCAATTAAAATGGTAGCCCATCACCACCCGCATCAAAGAGTAACTAGTCAAACAAATGACAAAGGCTAAATGCTTGGCGCTGAGCTTAGAAATAAAAGGAAAACATTAGAGGATTCTGGTTCTTTTAGTATAGTGCTTCAAAATATGAATCAAATGGGGAAGCAATTAAGGTCAGATATAGACCTACAACAAAGGAAGTAAAAAAAAGCATGCACACCAATTGGGTGTGGATACGTGAAATTGAGCTTAACTAGAACAGATTTGGCGGGGCAAGCAATTACAATTCAACTAGAAAGTGGTTCACAAACTTTCAGGAGATGAGCAATGCTCAATTAGCCAAAAGAGCCCATACATTAAAAGAACCGCTCTAATAAAATGATGTCACAACAAAGGTGGTTAGTGAGGTATTTTAACCATCATTACATCAGTCAAAGTCAAAGAACGTAAGTATAAATCTATCAAAATCAAGTGGAACCCAAAATAGAATAAATGATGCGCTATTTTGCTTTCCCTCAACTGGTTTCAACCGCGGTAGCTCATCCTAAAATCCGCCATCCTATAATGGATTTGCCATTCTGTTTTATCCCATCTATCCTAACCGCACAGCATAGCTGTCGATCTGCCATAAATGGCAAATGCAATATCATCATGGGTTTGCGTTGTATTAGGTTTGCGTTGAAGTTGTCATTCGTCGCAGAGAGAATACCTTGCCCTTCCGTCCTCATCAAAACTCGTTGCAGCAACGAGGGAAGAAAGGAAGGGCCAATATAATAGTTAGCCACCATCCATTTGGAGAGATAAAAGAGAGAACAGAGGAATGGATCATATGGTGAACAAGATGGGGACGTATTGGTTCAATAAGAAAGCCACCAAAGAGCTCTCCTCCGTTGGAGACGAGATCAACGTGAGCTTCTCCTTTTGCTTCTCTCTATATTTTGTTAATTTTCTTGTTATCAATATAGTATGTATGGGATCCACATTTACCGATTTAGATGTTGTTTGTCTTTTGATTTGTTTTTTATGTTAACGATGAGGACTAGATGGGCTTTCTTGTCGGAAGAATTGATTAAGTTTCTCCGGGTTGGGATGGAAATTTCCTTTAAAATAACAAAAATTCTTATTTTTTGAGAAAAAAATGCTTGAAAATTTTTCCAATCTTTAGAAGACCGATTAAAGTGGACATTTTTTGAGAGAACATTTGATAAAGGAAAACTAAATAAAGAGATGGTGCATGAATGATGGTTGAAAGGTTGAAATCACGCATTTAGCCAGTCACATTTTGAAGTTTACAAGCAACATGCTTAGGAGTGATTATCTGAAATTAGGGAAAGATACAGAGAATTCATCAAAAGTGCAAAAGGAATTTGCAGAAAAAACAGACAAAAATAACAAAGTGTAAGGATATGTAAACATAGCTGTGCATTTTAGTAATGTAAAACAAGCATAACACAATGAGACAAATGATAAATGTTGCTTGGAAATAGATTTTCATATTAAAAAAAAAAAAAACAAACAGCCGTATTTATATCCTTAATTTGTAATTTATCAATTTTTCCTAAATAAGTTGTGAACAATTGTGGAGTTGTTCTCGATCCATTTGATCGCTCAAGAATAATTTGGAGAATTGCAATTGGCCGAGAAAAACAAAGTTGAGAATTCTCTAATAACTTGCCAGCAGCTGGTAGCTTATGGAATTCTTGAATAACTAAAATAACTTACAGAATAATTACAATTGTTATAACTAAAAAAGTCTTGGTCGTTCATTTGCTTGTTGAATGTTATGATTTCAAGATAATGATAGTTTTGGTTGGTAATATTGCTTTCTACTCTTGCTCTAAAAAGAGTACTTGCTTCTGTTATTATGATCTCTTCTTGCTACTTGAATTTTGCTTGTTGTGTACTTCCATTAACCAAAAACTTCTTGATTCTGTACTGATGAACATTTTCCACGATGCAATCAGTCAATTTCAAACAGTATCGAGGGGGGAGCAAAATGGCTGGTCAATAAAATGAAAGGTACACTTCCCATCTCCGTAACTTCTTTTTCCCATCCATCAATTTCCAGTATTTGGTTAAGATGTGTTATCCATGTTCTCTCTCTTCAGTTGACTTTTACCTTTGTAAAGAACAAAAAAGTCAGAATAATATGAACCAAATATTGTATAGTTTTCCTTTCAGTTCAATGTTGCTGTTGAATAAATCTAGTATATTGTGATGCAGCAAAACCTCATCTACCAAGTATTTAGTTTTCCCATATCCATTTTTCTTTTATCTCACTGGAGAAATGGTCTCTTCAGGAAGGATGCAGAAACGATTGCCGGATCTACTGCAGGAATATGATATGCCAATTGGCCTCTTCCCTAAGGATGCCACCAACTACGAGTTCAATGAAGAGACCAGGAAGCTTACAGTATTTATACCCTCTGCATGTGAGGTCAGTTACAAGGATTCCTCTGTCTTGCGATTCTTCACCACTGTGACTGGGTATCTGGAGAAAGGAAAACTGACCAATGTTGAAGGAATGAAGACAAAAGTGCTGATTTGGGTAAAAGTGACATGCATCACAACTGAGGGGTCAAAGCTCCATGTTACTGCTGGCATGAAGAAAACCAGGAGCAGAGATGCCTATGAGGTCCTTAGAGATGGCATCAGCATAGACAAATTTTAGTTTGATGCCAAGATAGCAAGTGAGGCCTCTAAAATATGCAATATGTTAGCATGCAAGGCACAGTGCTTGAAGCCTTCAATCGATGGTGCCTATGAGGTCCATAGCAGTTGCGATCATCAATTTCTCTCGATACTTTATATACAAAAATATTGCATCAATACTAATTATCGGTCTACAGTGCTTGAAGCCTTCAATCGACGGTGCAAATATCCAAAAAATACGATTAAATGTTGCAAACGATGGATGACTGGTAGGAGTACTAATGAACTTCACCCACGATCCGGGATTAAATTGTTCTATAGCACATGGCCACTTGGGCAATAAGTCATATGACTTATCCCAATCTCCATATACCAAGGCCATTGCTGACTGCTTCACCTCCCATATCTTTCTATAACTGATCATGTAATTGAATCTATTCTTTATGATTGTATTAATATCGGTGATAGAAATTGTAGGTACTTCTTTTACAAGATCCCGTATTTCATTGGTGATGAAATTCGAACTAAGTCCAAAATGATCTTATGAAAGCACGGCCGAAATACATGTATGCGGACTAACATATCTTGTGATTTCAAAATAATTAGCTCACTTAATGGCTCGGAGCTTCCAATTACATCCCGACTCTATATTCTAACATTTAACAACTCAAAGATTCAGCTCTGACTCGATAATCTTGAATTCATGATGTGTGTCCACGGATTACTATCTTACTGCAATTTATAAATCTATCTTATCCATAAAATGGAGCCCTTTACGGAACTCATCATCTCTTTCCCAGATACTATAAGGTGCATGCAATCCATAAGACATTGGCAGCCGTCCAATCAATGCTCCTGAATGTAACTGAAAGAACTTCAAACATCGGATAATTTGGACGCTCTGATGGAAATAGTACATCATGGGATGTACCCACTTGTTGAGCATCATCATCCATATCTTTTTCACTTTGTACATCATCTTTCTCAAAAAGCCGATTATCAATATCGATGGCATCATCGGCTACTGTATACAGTGAGGCTTGTCTAATAATAGCATTTGGCACATCATTAACCATTGCCAAATAAACTTGATCCTCTGTATCTCTTGAACTAGTATTCAGCGGAACACTGGCCATTCAAGGACCAGAAGGTCCAACATATTTGCTCATTTGTGTTGTCATTCTAATATCCCGATCAGCTACTTCATCGTACTCCAGATCGAAAATAGTTCTAGTATTCTCAATGGGCTGCACATCAATGTACAACTCTGCACCAAATAAATAAGAATGTAAGCTTACAGTTAAAATATAATCTCCATATCTTTATCATCAGTAATCAGAACATATTCATATTTTAGAATTGAAGGCTGCACAATAATGGGATATCTATATATTACCATTAATCTATTTCTGCTTCTATCTATATAAAAAATTCTACATAATTTATCCTCCAACTCATCAAATTTTATTCCATATTTCAATCTAATATGGTCACCTAATATACTCTATTCCATACAGTCCTTTAATCATAAAATCATTGATATAGCATAAAGCCGTCACTATTTCTGTTATTTCTACTACCTACACAATACATGTAATACGATTAACACAGCACAAATTATTCAAATTAATCAAATGCATGGCATAAATTAATTTAACCTACTACCAAATTAACACAACTTAATCAAACTAATCTAATTCATGAGTTAATTCAAAGTAATCAACTTCATTCAAATTAATCCAAATAATTCGAACTAGTCAAACTAATTCATAGTAATGCAAATTAATCAAATTTCAGGCATAATTTTAATTCATATTAATCTCATTAATATGAATTCATCCAATTTTATTCAAGTTAATCAAAATAATTAGAAAAATATTAATTAACACAACATAATCATTACAATAAATCAATCATAACTAACACAATTTAATCAAGTTTATGACACAAAAACTTCAATTTATTCGAATTAATCTAAAAAAATAATTTTAATTTTAATTATTTTGATTAATCAAATTTTATTTAACTTAATGCACTTAACATAATCACTAAAATTACTGTAATTAACACATGAAAATCATATCACAAATCACTCTTAATAACACAAAATAAATCAAACATAATCATATATTTCAATTTAAATTTTTGAAATTATAAAATAAAAAAAAAATATCTTGGATGGTTGGGGAAATATGGAAGGAACATCGGGAGCATGTGAGGTTGATGGAAGACGGAAGCCGGATGGGGAAGTTGGTGATCCACTCCGCATCACAGTCAAAAAGACCAAAAAAAAAAAAATGCGCGTCGGCTAAACAGGACTTTGAATCAAAGAGAAAGGGGAGGAATGGGACTCGTTTAGAGTGGAAAAGCCAACAAAATTGCTGAAAAAGCTGAGGAGGAGGGTTCGGTCGGAGTGCAAGGGGACAGGCGGGGACCAGCGCAGGGGCCCTTGGGGTGGTGGCGGGGGGGGAGGGAAAAAGCTCTCCTAAAATTGCTGGTTGATGGGGCGATTTCACTGAAATAGCCTCGTTAAATGGCGGTTTCACTTTAAGTGGTGGTTTCACGATGTGGCACCACGTGGGAGCCATGCAAACATGAAATCGCCACTTCAAGTGGCCATTTCACATGTGGATGGCAAAGCGGGAAATAAGTTTCCGACGGGATACTTTGGAAAATATATAATTAAAAAAAAAAAAAAATCCCAAGGTTCACAGAACTTTTTTTTTTTTTTTTTGACAAATCTAGGGAAACTCTGTGCATTTATACGGAGCCAGCAAACTTTATTCAAAATATTTGTACAACAGAGAATATACAAGAAAAAGATCCTTCAAAATTATGGAAGTGGATTCAGCTTCCGCCAAAGGATATACTCTGTGTAATGAAAGATAAGGAAGCAAAAACCAAAGACACATGAAGGAAGGTTCACAGCATTTGTCCCCAAAACTTTGAAAGATCGGATGGGGATCCCCGTGGACCTCTATGAAGGGAGAACAAAGCCAATCAATCTATCTCATTTCATATTATATTTGCAAATCTAGCCGTTTTGCTTTGGCGAATCCATAATTTGAGAAGGGTATATTCTTCAGAAATTTCGAAGATTCGATTGTCGCTTTTCCTAGGGATAGAATCTGGACCAAAAAGATCAGAATACGCAAGCATTAACTTTTTTTTAGGAGGGGAAGAACTTTAGCTACGTTCGTCGTCGTAATCTTTAACTGAACT
Source organism: Elaeis guineensis (assembly GCF_000442705.2). Lineage (NCBI taxonomy): Eukaryota > Viridiplantae > Streptophyta > Magnoliopsida > Arecales > Arecaceae > Elaeis > Elaeis guineensis. The sequence goes on from NC_026002.2 coordinate 42,855,156, forward strand.
CTTGACAGGTGCAAAGCATAGACGAGAAGAAAGAATCACGGCTGGTTGCTGACGACTTGGTTCCACGCACCGGGGTTGGATCCAGGTTGGACGCACGCAGAATCTGTCAAGTAGTTTTCGTCATTTGGGGTCTATATATACATATTTTCTAGAGAAGGGCCTCCCATCTCTCGTCTTGACAACTTCTGCAAAGAAATTGGCTTCACAGCAAGCATTCGTCCCTCTAATTTCAATTGCTCTTTGCTTTATGGTAAGCTGACTTGTTTTTTTGTTTACTTATTTTTTCAGTAAAAGAATCCCTTGTTTTCTCTCGCATGCTAAATTCTGGAAATGTATTTAGTTCGCAAACAGATTTGAAATTAGAATCAGAATGGGAATGTATTGGAATAGGAACCGGAATGGTCATATCTCTCCACTAGTTTGGTTCATGAGTGAAATTAGAATCGAAACCGGATTTGAATACTAGATGAGAGTTCAGATTAGATTTTAGTGGATTTAGGTATTCCTATCTCCTTTTAGAATCGGAATGAGAATGAAACTCTCTCCAACCAAATATCTAAAATGGGAGACATTTATTTCCGTTCTCATTCCTGTTCTCAACTCCCTTGAATCAAATATACCATTGGATGATTTCAGAATTTTGAAATGATTTTCTTTATTCTCTTTTATTTCAGTATTGATGGGTGAGTTGGGATCAAAAATGCTGGCCACCGAGCTCAAGTTCCACTTTTGCCTGAAAGTTTCTTGGCTTAGGGCAACAATTGAGATGACCACATGGTCAGGTAGAAAATACAGCGATCCTGGAGTACCTGACCCTTTAGTGTAGTTTCACGTAGCATCCTCGGCTTGTGAACTCAAGAGGAACAAAGAAGATGAATATGAGGATCTAAGGCTGTGGCAACAATCCTGGAGAGCCCAGTAGTGGAAGATACCGATGATGACATCCAAGGATGGCCATAACCGCAGCAATCCTGGAGTACCTGACTAGAAAATTTTTTCATGTAATTATCTTTCTTGTAATGCAAATTTCCTCCCTAAAGATTTTTGTCATCATTTGTATTCAACTTCGATGATTTTAACTAAAAGGTGCTCCTACTCTTTCTTATCAATCTTTCTATTTCCTCCCCCCCCCCCTCCCTCCCTCCTTTGAAGCGCCATGTTCCTTCCAATCGTGATTTTACATGTTATCCTTGTTTTTATGGTTCGAAAAAAGACCCAAGCATTTATGTCCCTTTAAGTGCATAAATGGAACCATAACCCCGCAGTTAACTACAATGATATATAGGTTGGTGATATACGTTCAATGGCATTTGGGAAAAACATAATGTCCCTGTTTGATTGGCAATTGCTTTATCAATCAGGCTATTGAATCCCTTTTCTCAAGAAGAAGAAATCTGGCTACTGATTCAATACCTATGTAGTTTTTACAGCTACTAGAGCAAAGCATACTTTAGATGCATGGGGCATAGTCTCAAGTCACGACAGTGCGTTGCGTGGGCTGTATAAGACACGGGCCAGATCGGCGGAACCATAAATTGGCCTGGCCCAAATATATATCCTTAATCTATGATGTATCCTTGGTGGTGGCCTCTTTGTAGGTTCAGGCTGTAACATAAAGAGAAATTCTTTATGCCCCGCGCATGGTGCACGCATTCACGCATCATGCGAGACCTGACCATAGTGCGAGAAAAAAAAAAATTTTTTTTTTTTTGTCCGAATTCTGTGCGTAAGCCAATCACCGCACGTAGTGCACGCATTCGCACACCGTGTGCGGTGCACAAAGAATTTCTCGTAACATAAATCTCCATTGCTATGGCCCAAGAAATGAATAATTATCTGAAAAAAATATATAGAAATTGATATTTATTTGATGAGATGTGAAAATTTGAGTCTGGGCAAAGTAATGAATTATAGGGTTTGGTTTGGGTTGAAGTAGGAGTGAGTTATCCGACCTACAACCTCAACCCAATTTTACTTAAAAATTGGATCCCAATTTACCAACAAAAGCTAACCCAATTTAGGTTTAAATTATGTGTTACTGCAAGACTCCAATGAAGCTGATGTGGCCGAAGATGGAGGACAATCCGATCATCGGGATGCTAACAAGGACCTGCAAGGAAAGTCTTTACAGGTTAGATGTTCGTCGATGGGGGACCCTCCAATGCGTAAATCAGCCGAAGCTTGAGAACAGTAAAGAAGAGGGAGAGGAGAAGGGCAAAAGCACAAAGGGCATTTTCTCTCTCCAGTCAAGTTATTTGCTTACCTCGAAGGATCCTTAATTATCTCTTTATATGGAGGCAAAGTCGTAGACTGTCATGTCTGAACCCAATAGACCATCAGGCTAGGCCACGATCTATCAAGTCATTCACTACAAGAAAACAAGACTTTAGTGACGAATTTTTCCTTCACTGATGCCTAAAAATTCATCACAAATAATTTTTGTGACAGATTTTGTAATGAAAAAATTCATAACTAATATCCTAGTCACAAAAAAAAATTGGGATGGAAATTTCCATCACAAAATTTTGGGACAAAAATTTTCATCACAAATTCCATCGCAAATAGTAAATAATATTCAAAACAAAATCTGACACAAATTATGATGGATTTATGACGAATTTGTGATGAAAATTTATAATGGATTTACGATGGATTTATAACAAAAATTTATGTTGAATCAGTGATGAAAATTTGTGATGGATTTTTCGTCACAACATTCCATCATTGATCTATCATAAATCCATTACAATATTCAGAACAAATCCATTACAAAGTCGTCACAAATCCATTACAAAATTCCATCACAAATCCGTCACAAATCTATCACCATATTTAAAATAAATCTATCACAAATCCATCACAAATCTATCACAAAATTTTATCACAAATCCATCATTAATTCACCATTAAATTTATTTTTCTAAAAATAAGACTATAATATCCAATAAACCAAGTAATTCATTCAATAATTATGAATTCATAATAAATATAAAACTAACAAACAAATATAATGCAAACATTAATTCATAATAAATTTAATTATTCATAACATCATATTTATCTCAAAAACTCCAAACATCAAGATAAAAATTAAAATATCTCAAGTAGCAAAATATTACATTAAATTTTCTTAAAATATCTCATAATGAAATAGTTTACAATCCAAAATAAGTCACACATCTGAATGATCATCATCAGACTGAGAAGCACATGATTGGTTGAATTCCGACATCACCGTCAATATCAATTATTTACAACGAAAAATTTTCATTGCTAATACGTAAAAAAATAAAAAAAATTTAAAAATTTAAAATTATACATTATTTATGATAAAAATATTATGTCGCAAATACTGGAGTATTGACAACAGAAAGTCATTTTTTCATCGTCAATACTCTACCATTTGCAATGAAAAATTTTTATCGCTAATATTTAAAAAAAATAAAAAATTTTAAAAAATATATAAATTATAGATTATTTGTGATGAAAATATTACATCATAAATAACTTAGTATTTACGATGAAAATATATTTTTTATCATAAATAATTTATTATTTATAATAAAAAAATCAAAAATTGATCATTATTTACGATAATACTTTTCATCTCTAAGTTTTTCTGAATCTGTCTCATTGCTCAATTTTGTATAGGTTGTTGGTTCTATGGATCGACAAAGGTCACAAAGTATAAAAGTCTTGTATCTGTTCAAGAATATAGGAAAGAGATGATACTGGATCTCTCTACGTTAAAACATGATTTACAGAAAGATTTATTCATATGGTACTTAATCTTTATACATTAAAATATGATATTGGATCTCAATTATTTATGATGAAAAATTTTCATCGTTAATATTTAAAAAAAATAAAAAATTTATAAATTACTAATTATTTACAATGAAAACTAAATTTTCATCGCTAATATTTTCAAAAAAAATAAAAAATTTAAAAATTATAAAAATTATAAATTTTTTGTGACGAAATACTAGAAACGTCGTAAATACTTCATATACTTCAACTTTCAATTGTATAAAGAATAAAACTTTATCAACTGTTTGATGGACTAAATTGTGTCATATACTTCTAAACTTTATGTGGAAGGCCTTTGTTGGGTCCTTCTGTATTATTTTTCAAGAGTGCATTCATGGTCTTAATTAGTATGCGATAATTATTTATCGCAGATACTCTCTAACTAGCTGAACTCTTATTATTACAATTCAGTTCAAGATTTATCCTAAGATTGACATACTCTTGAGCAGGTATTATCCTGTGTACTATGCTCCTTTTGCGTCGAATCTCAAGGGTCTTAGCTGCTCGCAGATTAAATTTAAGTTTGGATGTCTATTCAAACCTTTCGATCAACTCATAGCAATATTACCATCAAAAAAATAAATCTAATTAGTTGAATTTTTTTAATTATAAATTATGTTTGATTGTTAGTTAATAATCTAATAAGATTATTAACGACTAAAATTTAATTTTTATCATAAATAAATTTTTTTACAAAATTTTTTAAGAGGAAAAAAATTTTTAGTGGAGAAATTTTTTTTTGGTAGAATTATTGGCGATGAAATTTTAGTGTTTGTTGCTAATAACATTATTGATGATGAATATTTTTCATCACAAATAATTTTTTTATTTTTTGGCAAGAATTATTAGCAATGAATATTATTTTTTATTGCTAATAAGATAATTAATGATGAAATATTTTATTTTAGTCACAAATAATTTTTTAAAAATGGGGGTAATTTCTTTTTGGTGGAAATTATTAGCGATAAAAATTATTTTTTCATCGCTAATAATGTTATTAGCGATGATAATTTTTTGTCATCGTAAATAATTTTTTTTTATGGCAAAAATTTTTAATTCAGTGCAGGGGTAAAATGGTAATTTTAAAACTTTTTCAAAATTATGATTTTATAGTAAAAAAATATTAATTAATCTAATTAATTAACATGAATTTATCCTACACTAGGATCTAAATATGATATATAGCATGCAATCATTTAAATTTGAAATTCATATTCGAACAGTAAACACTAAACTGTAATGTGTTCAGAACACAATACCTTTGTGCGGGTGGTAGATTGCCGCAATATGATCATCGTTGGAAGAGTCTGATCGTCGTGACGCAGCCACACAGTGTGTCTGGCCTCTGTGGATCGTCCACACGAAGCTTCCGGTCTGATCGACTCCTCACGAGTGCTAGCTCATTGTAGAGTCTTTTTGATGGCCGATGCTGATTGAACTCTTTCGATCGATGTCTGTCGATTCTTCAAATATTTCAGATCATCAACAGACATGCTTGAGAGGATGTTGAAGATCTCTCTGAGATTTTGTGGGCTCACGACACTCATAGCTCACTTTCTCACTTTTCGAACCCCAGGCTAAACTCTAGGGAACTCACCGAAAACCTTGCATCCACTTTTCTTTCTTTTCTTTCTTTTTCTCTTGGAAGGATACGGACTTCCTTCTCATGCACAAGACTTCTCATGCCCCAGAATTTTTCTTCAAAAATCTTCTTCTTGCACGCCCCACTCTTCACCTCCTTTTATAACAACGTCAAACGTCTTATCCAAAAGAAAGGATAAAGATGAGTAATTGCACTTTTGAATTCAAATCAAATTTTGAATTCAAATGGACATCAACTCATCTCTTATCCACTAAAGGTGTGAGGCATGGCTTAAATTGTGCATGAAGTAATTTCATGAGAAATCTTTTCTCATGTAATAAATGGGGCATAAAAAAAGGGATGAGGTGCAAAGATTGATTGCCCATTCAAATTCAAACTTTATTTTGAATTTGAATGACCAACCAATCATCCTTATCCATTCAAATGACACATTAAAGTGGGGCGTGGAGAGGGCTTGGCATGAGAAAAAAATTCATGAGAAGTTCCTTCTCATGAATTCAAATGGGTGCAATGGAAGTGAGGTGGCGCATGGAGATTGGGTCAAGGTAGTTTAATTATTTAAACCAACCTAATTGAACCAAATAAGTTAGGTCCAATTAGACTAATTTAAACCCAACTAAATTAGGCTTAATTAGGCTCAATAAAATCCTAATCAAATTAGAAATTGATTAAGCCCAACCCCTGATCAAATCAGGGACCAAACCATCTCGACATTAGGTCAACTCTTAACCTAATCGGGTCAAACCCAACTGAATCCAATTCAATTAGACTTGATCCAAAAATAATTACTCAATAAAATTGAGTTAATTAGTAATCAAATCACTAATAAAACCTCTCTAAATACTTTGTGCAAATCTGATGCGCAATCGGACATCAGAATTCATCGATATATAACCCTGATCGAAAAGTCTCAACCAGTGGAACTCTTGACCCCGGTACTCATAATGTGTGGAACTCATGATCAGAGAATCCTAATTCTCGATCACTGAGTCTCAAACATGTAGGATTCTATATCAGCCATTAGATCAGATAGGAATCTCTAATGTGTATGACCCCACAGGTTTGAACCTAAGCCGGTAGCACAGGAACCAATTCCTGTACTAATCGAAGTGACCATCTAGCAATGGTATCTGACATCCGGATAGGTCGAAGAGTCGCAATTGCAACACCAGAACCTACATGAATATGGTTACTGTATAATTCATCCTTTTGACCCCTGTGTTTAGGATGACTCAGGGTTAAACAGTCAACCCTGATCAGATCATCCGAATCATACTCAACTCAAACAGTCCTGTGACTCCTCACAAGGACTACCCTGGTCAAGGTTTTGCTAAATTGAAACACGACTGTACACAGCTTCTAAACTGGAGTGGTCAATCCCATCTTGACAGGTTGTGATAGAAAGTAAATTCCATTATTAAGTTATCCAACAAACATTGTAACACCATTCAAAATGATATTGCAAACATTTTCTTTTATTAAAAATTAATAACTGTTCATGGCCAAAAGGCCTACAGAAATAATATTTAATAAAAAACTTGGATAATAGTGACATTCACTCAGAATTACGTTTCGAGAATTGATTACAAGGTTCATGATTCCTAATGCTAGAACTGGAACTTTGCTTCCATCTCCAACGTTCAGGAATCTCTCGCCTTCATCAAATCTTCTACTGACCTGCAGACCCTACATCGAATTGCAAATATGATAAGGGCTTCCGGTATCCAATACCCAGGCAGTAGTATCACAAATGGAAAAGTTGCAAGGTGTTATCATATAAGTACTTGCTTCTTCTTCGGCCTGCTCGGGTCCAGGGAAGCAATGTATAGAGGACAGTTCCTCTTTCAGTGCCCCTGCTTCTTGCAAAAGAAGCACTCCGCCTGGCTCTGGTCAGGCTTGCACTTCTTGGTCTGACCCTGTGCAGACATCCCAGCATGCAGCTGTACCTTCTTATTCTTCTTCTTCTTGTTCTTCTTCTTCCCTTTCTTAAAGGGTCGACGACTAGAAGAAGATCCTCCCACAACATTCATCGACTCCTTATGGAGCTGGTGATCCTTCTCAAAGTTCTGCAGCAACCCGAACAAGCCGTGGTAGTTCACTGTAGGCTTTGTCATCCGAAAATGAGTAAGGAAGGGGAGGAAGGACTTGGGCAATGAATTAAGGATCGCATCCTTACCGAGCTGCTCGTGCAGGGGAAAGCCCAGTTTACTTAGGTGCTCAATCATTTCGATCATGTACAGTACATGATCAGTGACTGAGGCTCCATCCCTCATCCGAGCATTGAAAATGGCACAACTAGTTTTGTGCCTTTCAACGTCGTCAGGCGTGCCAAAGGAGTCGTTCAACATTTGAAGCATCTCCTGTGGCTAGGCATTCTCGAACCTGTGGTTGAACTCATCATTCATTGCCGCCAGCATAATACACCGAAAGGTGGTGTGGTCGTTGAGCCACTTCTGATAAGTATCTCGGACCATCCCTCTAACGTTCGGGGCTGGCTCCTCAGGTGCCGGATCCTTTACTACATAAAGGATCCGCTCATGCTCAAGGACGATTTTTAATTTTCGATACCAGCTATCGAAATTAGGTCCCATAAGCTTGTAATTATCTAATAATGATCAGAGGGACAGGGTAGTGGTCATAGCTGCATAAAGAAAAACCAGACCTCTATTAGTACATAAATTATAAATACTAAAGATTTGGACTTTAGTCTAAAATTTCTCTCAGTATTTTTACGAACTGGTAGCCTCAACCTCCAATTCGAGGAATTACTTTAATTCCTTAGTGGGTACTAGAATCCACATAGACTACACACGAGCCCAACTTTGGTTGGTCAACCCATGTGCATGTATGGGTAGGTTCATAACCAGTTGTTTCTCTAAACAACTTCTAGTAATTGATTTTGGCCCAGAACCTAATCAGTAGGCTTTGGCCTCCACTAAAAGATCTGGTTAGGTCCAACCATTAACATGATTTAATTTGGTGAATCGGACCAATAAATGATCATGCCCGACTTTGGCCGGCCAACCTGACCACCATCAGAAAGACTCAAGCCAAATTATCATATTATGAATGATAATTCCATTAGTCAATAAGCACCAGGCCTTTGGGCCTTCAATGATTATTAAACTAATGGACTCATTATCACTCACTTAATGGGAGGCTATGACTTAGTTATCAATATAACTTAATCATTTTTAGGGACCTAATAATTTTTGAAGATTTTATTAAAGGATAGATGAGAAGAAAATATCCAGCCAATTTCAATCCTCCCACTGACTTCACCAAGTCAGATTAAAAAAGATTTAATTAAAGCTGGCATTAGGAGCACCTAAATCAGTCACACTGATTTACCTAATGACATGGGTGAGCCCTAATCACCAAGTGATCTAATCAAAATCTAATTCACCAGGTTGGCCAGGTAAGTGAGATCAGTGGTGGGGATAAGCCATTAACTCGTCAGAGATCGAATCACTGCGAGTAGCTCCCGCTTAAAAATCACTGGTCAAACTGCCAAACTTACCTTAGACACCAACCGATTCATTAGTTTTAATTTGATCAACTTAGTAAATAGGGTTCCACCGCGTAGCCATGAATTAAGTCCATCTTGGTCTAGTTAAAGACATGGACCCATTCAACTACAACTATTGGAGTTGAGTCTAGAGTATCCTTGACCTAATCTAATTCAATTTTTGATTAGATTTGACCTACTCTAATTTAGTCCATTACTTTAAGCTAACCTTGGTCTAACCCAATTATGGACTTAATCTATATAACCCATTGATTCACAAGTTTATGCAATTGTCTTAGGTCTTAATTCACAATTCTAGACCTACTAGACAACACTTAATTCTTTTAATTAAGTATTTGAGCTGATGGGTCAGGGTTTGGTATTTCGAAAATAATTTTTAAATTTGAAAGGTTTTATTTTCTGTTCACCAAATATGTTGACTCATTTCACAAATAGATCAGCACATTTCATAAATAGCAATCCTATTGCTAATTACATAACAGAAAATAACTCAATCAAAATAAATCATGAATATTTCTTTAGATCTAATCTAACACATTCATGATAAATTTTACAATTGAACCTATACAATTAATTCCTTTCGCTACTTCATCTGCATTGGATATAATTGCAGTGGCACCCCTACCACCATAGGAGACCACATCGAATGGAAGGAGAGAGCCTTTAAATCCTGCTTTTCTCCTATAACCGGACGGCCATAGCAACCAACCCAATTCGATTACTTGCTACTTGGATCAAGTATATCTAAATATACCAATTTTAAAATTTAAATTTTAAATTTTAAATTTTAAATTTCAAATTTTGAATTTCAAATTTCAAATAAATTTTAAATTTCAAAATTTTGAATTTCAAATTTAAATTTCAAATTTGAAATTTCAATCAAATTTCAAATTTCAAATTTTAAATTTTAAATTTCAAATTTTGAATTTCAAAATTTTGAATTTTGAATTTCGAATTTCAAAATTTAAATTTTGAATTTTGAATTTTAAATTTTTGAATTTTGAATTTCGAACAACTTTCAAAATTCAAATTTTAAATTTTGAATTTTAAATTTCAAATTTAAACTTTTAGATTACAACTTAATCTACACATGCAAATATATATATCATATCTAAGAACCCGCTCTGATACCATTTGTGGGATAATTCAGTGCAGGGGTAAAATGATAATTTTAAAATTTTTTTAAAATTATGATTTTACAGCGAAAAAATATTAATTAATTTAATTAATTAACATGAATTTATCCTATACTAAGATCTAAATACGATATATAGCATGCAATCATCTAAATTTAAAATTCAAATTCGAACAGTAAATACTTCACTGTAATGTGTTCAGAACACAATACCTTTGTGCGATAGTAGATCGCCATAATCTGATCACCGTTGGAAGAGTCTGATCATCATGACGCAGCCACACAGTATGTCTGACCTCTGTGGATCGTCCACACGAAGCTCCCGATCTGATCGACTCCTCACGAGTGCTAGCTCGTTGTAGAGCCTTTTTGATGGCCGATGCTGATCGAACTCCTTCGATCGACGTCTGTCAATTTTTGAATGCTCCGGATCATCAACAGACATGCTTGAGAGGATGTTGAAGATCTTCCTAAGATTTTGTGGGCTCACACACTCGTAGCTCACTTTCTCACTTTCCGAACCCCAGGCTAAACTTAGGGAACTCACCGAAAACCTTGCACCCACTTTTCTTTCTTTTCTTTCTTTTTCTCTTGGAAGGATATGGACTTCCTCGCACGCACAAGACTTCTCATGCCCAAAATTTTTCTCCAAAAATCTTCTTCTTGCACGTCCCACTCTTCACCTCCTTTTATAACAACGTCAAACGTCTTATCCAAAAGAAAGGATAAAGATGAGTAATTGCACTTTGAATTCAAATCAAATTTTGAATTCAAATGGACATCAACTCATCCCTTATCCACTAAAGGTGTGAGACGTAGCTTAAATTGTGCATGGAGTGATTTCATGAGAAACTTTTTCTCATGTTATAAATGGAGCGTAAAAAAAGGGATAAGGTGCAAAGATTGATTGCCCATTCAAATTCAAACTTTATTTTGAATTTGAATGGCCAACCAATCATTCTTATCCATTCAAATGGCACATTAAAGTGGGGCATGGAGAGGGCTTGATGTGAGAAAAAAATTCATGAGAAGTTCCTTCTCATGAATTCAAATGGGTGCAATGGAAGTGAGGTGGCGCATGGAGATTGGGTCAAGGTGATTTAATTATTTAAATCAACCTAATTGAACCAAATAAGTTAGGTCCAATTAGACTAATTTAAACTCAACTAAATTAGGCTCAATAAAATTCTAATCAAATCAAGAATTGATTAAGCCCAACCCCTGATCAAATCAGGGACCAAACCATCTCGACGATTAGGTCAACTCTTAACCTAATCGGATCAAATCCAACTGAATCTAATTCAATTGGACTTGATCCAAAATAATTACTCAATCAAATTGAGTTAATTAGTGATCAAATCACTAATAAAACCTCTCATAAATACTTTGTGCAAATTCGATGGGCAATCGGGCATCAGAATTCATCGATATGTTACCCTGATCGAAAAGTCCCAACCAGTGGGACTCTTGACCCCGGTACCCATAATATGTGGAACTCATGATCAGAGAATCCTGATTCTCGATCACTGAGTCTCAAACATGTAGGATTCTACATCAGCCATCAGATCAGATAGGAACCTCTAATGTGTGTGACCCCGCAGGTTCGAACCTAAGCCGGTAGCACAGGAACCAATTCCTGTACTAATCGAAGTGACCATCTAGCAATGGTACCCGACGTTCGGATAGGTCGAAGAGTCACAATCGCAACACTCAGAACCTACATGAATATGATTACTGTATAATTCATCCTTTTGACCCCTGTGTTTTGCATGACTCAGGGTTAAACTGTCAACCCTGATCAGATCATCCGAATCGTGCTCAACTCAAACAATCCTGTGACTCCTCACAAGACTACCCTGGTCAAGGTTTTGCTAAATTGAAATACGACTGTACATAGCTCCTAAACTGGAGTGGTCAATCCCATCTTGACACACACACCGACAAGTCAAGTACTTGACTACACCCAGCAGCCTTCCGTCACTGAATTAAAAATTCAGATAGTCCAGTGCCTAAGTGCAGTGAGTTGCTTGCAAGTCACCGTGGCGGTCTCAGGTCGAAGGGATATTTATACCCATATTCCATCAGAGTAAATCTTGACAGCAGAAATAGCTCCGGAGTCGGTCACGTTCAGTGCTGATGTACCCTTACATCTCACCTGTATGCCATACCAGTGTCTCCACACTCATTGGTTAAGAGGACAACCAACCTATATGGCACACAACGACCTATGCTTGATAAATGTTGTCGTCCTTGGTAACAACATATCATTTGGTCATAAACAGATTTAAGGACTAAACGATAAATCCTCCTTTGTCGAGTCTAAATAGTCCTAAGGACTTCACCACAACATAGGAGTTCATTAGAAGATGAAATATTTTGTGATGAAAAATATCAAAATAATTTTTATTAATTCATAATTCATGTACATATACAAAAATGAGCACAACCGTCAACAGACTGATGATTGGCTTTGGGATACTATTCCCAACAATCTCCCACTTGGCCTAAAGGCAATCGGTGCAGTATCTAATACCCATCTTCGACTTGTAGTTGTCGAACTCCTTCACCGCAATGGCTTTAGTGAATGGATCAGCCAGATTCTCCTTCCCATCGATCTTTTGAAGATCGACGTCACCTCGATCCATAATTCCCCAGATGAGATGGTAGCGGCACAGAATATGCTTCGTCCGCTGGTATGCCTTTGGTTCCTTCGCCTGAGCAATGGCTCCAGAGCTGTCACAGTAGAGCAGAACTGGATCAATAAGGGAGGGTGTTACTCCGAGCTCGGTGATGAATTTCCTCAGCCATACCACTTTTTTGGCAGCATCTGATGCAGCGACATACTCCACCTCACAAACTGAATCAGCCACTGTGTGCTGCTTGAAACTTTTCCAGCAGATAGCCCCACCGTTAAGGGTAAAAATAAATCCTGACACAATTTTGCTGTCATCGTGATCAGATTGGAAACTAGAGTCTGTAAACCCTATAAGTCTCAAGTCCGATTCACCATAAACAAGCCACTGGTCCTTAGTATTTCTTAAATACTTCAGGATGGTTTTAACAACCTTCCAGTGATTCTCTCCTGGATCAGATTGGTATCAACTCACTATCCTTAGTGAGTATGCCACATCTGGTCGTGTATATGTCATGGCGTACATGATAGATCCCACTGTCGAAGCATATGGAATCCTACCCATATGCTCTCTCTCTTGAGGTGTTGTCGGAGAATCCCTCTTCGATAGAGAAATTCCATGGCCTATCGGAAGATAGCCTTTCTTGGAATTCTCCATGCTGAACCTCTTCAGCATAGTATCAATGTATGTGGACTGAGATAAACCAAGCAACCTTTTAGATCTATCCCTATAGATCCTCATCCTTAGGATGTAGGAAGCTTCTCCCAGATCTTTCATGGAGAACTGTGACGATAGCCAAATCTTTATTCTCTGTAATGCAGGGACATCATTCCCGATTAAGAGAATATCATCCACATACAATACAAGAAATACTACTACTGGATCATTAGCCCACTTATAAATGCAGGGCTCTTCTCCATTCTTAACGAAGCCATACGTTTTGATCGTCTTATCAAAACGTATGTTCCAACTTCATGATGCCTGCTTAAGTCCATAAATGGACCTCTATAGCCTGCACACCTTAGACTCATCTGTGGATGTGAATCCTTCAGGTTGTATCATATACATCTCTTCATCTAGCTCTCTATTTAGAAAAGCTATCTTCACATCCATCTGTCAGATTTCATAGTCCAGATGGGCAGCTATCGTAAGCATAATCCGAAAAGATTTGAGCATTGCCACAGGAGAAAATGTCTCATCATAGTCTATACCATAATGTTGACAATATCCCTTGGTAACCAGATAGGCTTTATAGGTTTTCACCTTTCCGTCTGTACCTCTCTTCCTCTTGAAGACCCACTTACACCCTATGGGTTTTACTCCTTCGAGTGGGTCAACCAATGTCCACACATCGTTGACCTTCATAGACTCCATTTCGGATTTTATGGCCTCTAGCCATTTTTCAAAGTCGGGTCTCTGCATTGCATCCATGTAGGTGATTGGATCCTCATCATTTTCATCAAGTTCGATAGGATCGTCATTCCGGACCAAGAAACCATAGTATCTGTCCGGTTGACGTGGTACTCTACCAGATCGCCTTAAGGGTGCTTGAACAATGGGCTCTGGATCTAATCTAACCAAATTCGGTTCAGGTTCAGCAACTTGTATTGATTTTTCATCTGTCGAACTTCGTCAAGGTCGACCTTAGAGGCAACAGTCCCTTCACCAAGGAACTCCTTTTCCAAAAAGATTGCCTTAAGGCTGACAAATACTTTTTGCTCATCAGCTAGGTAGAAGTAATACCCTTTGGTTTCTTTTGAGTACTCTATAAAATTACACTTGTCAGACCTAGGTCCAAGTTTGTCCGTAATTAAACGTTTAACATAAGACGAACACCCCCAAACCCTAAGGTACGAGAGTACTGGCTTACGTCCTATCCATATCTCATATGGTGTTTTGGTTACAAACTTACTCGAAACTCTATTTAGAAGGTAACAAGCCGATTCGAGCGTATATCCCCAGAGGAAGATCGACAGACCAGCAAACCCCATCAATGATCGAACCATGTCCAACAAGGTCCGATTCCTCCTTTCTGATACACCATTATGTTGTGGTGTTCCAGGAGGAGTCCACTGAGAGAGAATCCCATTCTCCCCAAGATATGTCAGAAAATCATTGGAAAGATATTCACCTCCTCGATCAGATCGAAGAGTTTTAATATACTTTTCAATTTATTTTTCTACCTCATTTCGAAATAGTTTGAACATTTCAAATGACTCCGATTTATGCTTCATTAAATAGACATACCCATACCTCGATAGGTCGTCTGTGAAGGTTATGAAGTAGAAATATCCATCTCTTACACTTGAGCTCATGGGTCCACATACATCAGATGTACCAGACCCAAGAGTTCACTGGCTCGCTCACCTTTTTCAGCAAAAGGTGATTTGGTCATCTTACCAAGAAGACAGGACTCACAGATTGGAAGTGATTCACAATCACTTATTTCAAGAATTCCTTCTTGAGCAAATCTGTTTATCCTGTTCTTGTTGATATGACCTAGCCTACAGTGCCAAAAGTAGACTTCTGACACATTATCTATTCTAGGGCGTTTACCGAAGGTTTGAACCACATTAACAGGTTGTGATAGAAAGTAAATTCCATTATTAAGTTGTCCAACAAACATTGTAACATCATTCAAAATGATATTGCAAATATTTTTTTTTATTAAAAATTAATAACCGTTCATGGCCAAAAGGTCTATAGAAATAATATTTAATAAAAAACTTGGATAATAGTGACATTCACTCAGAATTATGTTTTGAGAATTGATTACAAGGTTCATGATTCCTAATGCTAGAACTGAAACTTTGCTTCCATCTCCAACGTTCAGGAACTCTCACCTTCATCAAATCTCCTACTGACCTGCAGACCTTGCATCGAATTGCAAATATGATAAGGGCTTCCGGTATCCAATACCCAGGCAGTAGTATCACAAATGGAAAAGTTGCAAGGTATTATCATATAAGTACCTTGCTTCTTCTTCGGCCTGTTCGGGTCCAGGGAAGCAATGTATAGAGGACAGTTCCTCTTTCAGTGCCCCTACTTCTTGCAAAAGAAGCACTCCGCCTGGCTCTGGTCAGGCTTGCGCTTCTTGGTCTGACCCTGTGTAGACGTCCCAGCATGCAGCTGCACCTTCTTATTCTTCTTCTTCTTGTTCTTCTTCTTCCCTTTCTTAAAGGGTCGACGACCAGAAGAAGACCCTCCCACAACATTCACCAACTCCTTATAAAGCTGTGATCTTTCTCAAAGTTCTGCAGCAACCCCAACAAGCCGTGGTAGTTCACTGCAGGCTTTGTCATCCAAAAATGAGTAAGGAAGGGGAGGAAGGACTTGGGCAATGAATTAAGGA